>NC_000081.6:26377278-26677278 GCF_000001635.26 Mus musculus | reverse complement strand
GGATACAAATTGGAAAAGAGGAAGTCAAAATATCACTTTTTGCAGATGATATGATAGTATATATAAGTGACCCTAAAAATTCCAACAGAGAACTCCTAAACCTGATAAACAGCTTCGGTGAAGTAGCTGGATATAAAATTAACTCAAACAAGTCAATGGCCTTTCTCTACACAAAGAATAAACAGGCTGAGAAAGAAATTAGGGAAACAACACCCTTCTCAATAGCCACAAATAATATAAAATATCTCGGCGTGACTCTAACGAAGGAAGTGAAAGATCTGTATGATAAAAACTTCAAGTCCCTGAAGAAAGAAATTAAAGAAGATCTCAGAAGATGGAAAGATCTCCCATGCTCATGGATTGGCAGGACCAACATTGTAAAAATGGCTATCTTGCCAAAAGCAATCTACAGATTCAATGCAATCCCCATTAAAATTCCAACTCAATTCTTCAACGAATTAGAAGGAGCAATTTGCAAATTCATCTGGAATAACAAAAAACCGAGGATAGCAAAAACTCTTCTCAAGGATAAAAGAACCTCTGGTGGAATCACCATGCCTGACCTAAAGCTTTACTACAGAGCAATTGTGATAAAAACTGCATGGTACTGGTATAGAGACAGACAAGTGGACCAATGGAATAGAATTGAAGACCCAGAAATGAACCCACACACCTATGGTCACTTGATCTTCGACAAGGGAGCCAAAACCATCCAGTGGAAGAAAGACAGCATTTTCAACAATTGGTGCTGGCACAACTGGTTGTTATCATGTAGAAGAATGCGAATCGATCCATACTTATCTCCTTGTACTAAGGTCAAATCTAAGTGGATCAAGGAACTTCACATAAAACCAGAGACACTGAAACTTATAGAGGAGAAAGTGGGGAAAAGCCTTGAAGATATGGGCACAGGGGAAAAATTCCTGAACAGAACAGCAATGGCTTGTGCTGTAAGATCGAGAATTGACAAATGGGACCTAATGAAACTCCAAAGTTTCTGCAAGGCAAAAGACACTGTCTATAAGACAAAAAGACCACCAACAGACTGGGAAAGGATCTTTACCTATCCTAAATCAGATAGGGGACTAATATCCAACATATATAAAGAACTCAAGAAGGTGGACCTCAGAAAATCAAATAACCCCCTTAAAAAATGGGGCTCAGAACTGAACAAAGAATTCTCACCTGAGGAATACCGAATGGCAGAGAAGCACCTGAAAAAATGTTCAACATCCTTAATCATCAGGGAAATGCAAATCAAAACAACCCTGAGATTCCACCTCACACCAGTCAGAATGGCTAAGATCAAAAATTCAGGTGACAGCAGATGCTGGCGAGGATGTGGAGAAAGAGGAACACTCCTCCATTGTTGGTGGGATTGCAGGCTTGTACAACCACTCTTGAAATCAGTCTGGCGGTTCCTCAGAAAATTGGACATAGTACTACCGGAGGATCCAGCAATACCTCTCCTGGGCATATATCCAGAAGAAGCCCCAACTGGTAAGAAGGACACATGCTCCACTATGTTCATAGCAGCCTTATTTATAATAGCCAGAAACTGGAAAGAACCCAGATGCCCCTCAACAGAGGAATGGATACAGAAAATGTGGTACATCTACACAATGGAGTACTACTCAGCTATTAAAAAGAATGAATTTATGAAATTCCTAGCCAAATGGATGGACCTGGAGAGCATCATCCTGAGTGAGGTAACACAATCACAAAGGAACTCACACAATATGTACTCACTGATAAGTGGATACTAGCCCAAAACCTAGGATACCCACGATATAAGATACAATTTCCTAAACACATGAAACTCAAGAAAAATGAAGACTGAAGTGTGGACACTATGCCCCTCCTTAGAAGTGGGAACAAAACACCCATGGAAGGAGTTACAGAAACAAAGTTTGGAGCTGAGATGAAAGGATGGACCATGTAGAGACTGCCATATCCAGGGATCCACCCCATAATCAGCATCCAAACGCTGACACCATTGCATATACTAGCAAGATTTTATCGAAAGGACCCAGATGTAGCTGTCTCTTGTGAGACTATCCCGGGGCCTAGCAAACACAGAAGTGGATGCTCACAGTCAGCTAATGGATGGATCACAGGGCTCCCAATGGAGGAGCTAGAGAAAGTATCCAAGGAGCTAAAGGGATCTTCAACCCTATAGGTGGAAAAACATTATGAACTAACCAGTACCCCTGAGCTCTTGACTCTAGCTGCATATGTATCAAAAGATGGCCTAGTCGGCCATCACTGGAAAGAGAGGCCCATTGGACACGCAGACTTTGTGTGCCCCAGAACAGGGGAACGCCAGGGCCAAAGGGGGGGAGTGGGTGGGTAGGGGAGTGGGGGTGGGTGGGTAAGGGGGACTTTTGGTATAGCATTGGAAATGTAAATGAGCTAAATACCTAATAAAAAATGGAAAAAAAAAATGTAAATACCAAAACTTGTGTATGAGCCGATTCAATACTTTTATTTACTGTTTTATGTTTACATAAAAACCATAGAAATAAAGAAGTTTGTTGACATACATGCACACATATTTTAGTAGTCTGCTCTGGGCTAGATATTCTTTAGTTATAGGAGGGAAACTAGTAATGTATTAAGGATCTTGTCTTCGTGGTACTCATATACTAAGGACGCAATCAACTCAACAATATTATAATTGTATTAAACTGTTAGTCCCCAGAGTAGATAGGGTGATTAAGGAAGTGAGGCACTGGGGATGGTGACAGGTTCTCACAAAGGTTCTCCGGGAAGCTGGGAATAACCACAAAATCCAGGAACTATGCATTTCCAGTAGTACCAAGAAAGGAGGAATATGGTTTTAAAAAAAAAGTATTTGAGGCCGGAGTATGCTCAAACTGTTTTCCAAACAGGTTGTGGATGCTGTATTTGCTACGGAGTGAGCTGACAGAAATGTGGTCTCATGCAAAGACATAAGACAGAAATGACAGAGTTTGTAAAGTCTCAGAACATATCCCTCTGGTATCGTGTGGGGGTGGGGGAAAGAGGGGGAACCCTAGTTTCATCCCTGTGAAAGAAAATGAAGAGGGGAGTAGGAAATCACAGGTACAGTCTGTAGTACATAGATGCAATATGGATTTCAAGTAGATGGGCCCTTACATGGTGATATGCAGACAACGTTCCTCTGAGCACAGGCTCCCATTGATCAAATGCCAAGGCAATTGTTCTGTGATCCCACCAACCCCCAGGCTGCCAAGAGGACCCAGCTTTGTCAGTTCCAACCTTTACTTATGATTTATACTAAGGTGATTTGGGGACAAGCCTGAAACCATGAGCCCAGCAGAGAACAGTGGGATTGTGAAGATCAGTGTGAGGCCAGGCTTTTATGATGTTTCTACCTGAACCTAAAGGCAGGCAGAAGCCAAGTGGGTTGACTGGTAGATAAGAGCCTGCACTGGCGCAATTAAGCAATAAAAGCCATGAACAGATTGGCTGTTACTGTTTTCATTTTGTCCTTTATGATTGATAATGGATATTTTCTCAGCTGATACTTTATCAAAATATGGGTAACAGCCTGTGTTGTCTGTGACCTCCCAGTAGAGACTGTTCAGGCAAAGGAAATGGAGAGGCTCTAGTCAGCTGCGATGTAACTAAGGATGCAACACCAGATCAATTGATGTCTAGCCAAAAGTAAACAGTGTTATCTAGAGTTTTCATCTGTTACTTACTCTTCCATCCATAAATATTGTCCTACAGTTTTGTTTATCCATGTGCTTGTGTCTGCTTCTCACCCCATCTCCTCACCTCTTTCTGTTTCGCCAACTGGGGCAGCTGAACTTGGCCTCTTGCCCGGCTCATTGTAAGGAATTAAGCTGGCCTGTTCTAGTATTTGGCTGGTAATTCTTTTCATTAACCCTAAATGTTTAAACATCTTCTGGCTCCATCCCAATCTCAGTCTGGCAATGTTACCTCTTCCCGTGGTACTCAATCAGGAGTAATTTTGTACTCCAGGGAGTTTTTGGAAAAGCCTGGAGACCTTTAGCTTGGCATGCTGTAAGTTGAAATGAGCAGGGTTGCATAGCATTATACTTCGAGTAGGAGAGCCCTGGTAACAATGAACCACATGACCCCAGGTTCCTGAATTGACAGAGGTAAAGAACTGTGACCTATATTCCACAATTAATTCATGTAGATGTTTGATCCTACAGATGAGTTATAGATGGTTTCTGATGGGAAATATATTAGTATAATCTAGCAAAAGAAATGTAAACATGACAAGGAAGGGGACCAGGAAAAGAAAGAGGAAACAAATAGAGGAAGAAAGAGGAAAGAGAAGAGGGAAGAGAAGAGAAGAGAAGAGAAGAGAAGAGAAGAGAAGAGAAGAGAAGAGAAGAGAAGAGAAGGGAAAAGGGAAAAGGGAAAAGGGGGAAAAGGGGGAAAAGGGGGAAAAGGGGGAAAAAGAGGGAAAAAAAGAGGGAAAAAAAGAGGGAAAAAAAGAGGGAAAAAAGAGGGAAAAAAGAGGGAAAAAAAGAGGGAAAAAAAGAGGGAAAAGAGGGAAAAGAGGGAAAAGAGGGAAAAGAGGGAAAAGAGGGAAAAGAGGGAAAAGAGGGAAAAGAGGGAAAAGAGGGAAAAGGGGAAGGGGAAGGGAAAGGGAAAGGGAAAGGGAAAGGGAAAGGGAAAGGGAAAGGGAAAGGGAAGTTAAAGAATGAGCCTATACCCAGAACGTGTGTTATCCATTACTATGAAGAGTGGTGTGAGGTGCTCTTTAAAATTTTATAGCTACCAACTGAGCTTGTGGGCAATGGTGTTAAGAACTTTGGACCAAACCTGTTCAAGGTGCTCATCTCCAGTTATTCTAGTGTTGTTGATTCATGAAAACCTCATAATGAAGACAGCTGAATAGACATTCATACTAGTTATAGAATTATTTTGAAAGAATGTGTCCCTCCTAGGTCTGAATTCCTAATTATTTTTTGAATACAAAGTGGTGAGCCATGAAATCATATACAGACATGGAAGAATTACTGACTCAGGGGGTTATTTATGTGTTTGTATGTATGTGTGTGTGTGTAAAAATTTTAATCAACGAAAAAGATGCTATTAGTTTGCTAGGGTATGAGGGGCAAACATGGGAGTGGTTGGAGGGAATAAAGGGAATGGAAAAGTTAGATAGATAGATAGATAGATAGATAGATAGATAGATAGATAGATAGATATCACATACATTATATTTTAGATGAGAATTCTATTGGCTTTATTTACTGAATAGAAATATTTAAGAGCCGACCATGTGTCTATCTTCAAGGTTTTAGTACACCAGACAACAAAATAGATAGAAATTAGTGCCCTTAATGAATTAATATCATAGTGCATGTACTTTGTTTATTTGAAGCACAGATCATTAAAGGCAACAATGAATGTCAGACATCTGGAGTGAATTACCTTGAGCTTTCTTACTACCACAGGATGTTCTTCTAGCTACAGCCTGAGGTCCTGTGCACCACCCCCCCCTTTGCATGACTTTGTCAAACAGTCTGTCTACACTTCCTGGAATATCTCTGATGAATAATTTGATTTGATTGGTCCATTCTCAATCTATGAAATACTTTCCAGTTTTTGTGGGCTTTAGATTTTGCTGTTCTCAAAAGATTCTTTCCATTTCATTTTTAGTCTCAAGCTGTTGGCTTTTTTTCTGACCTACTAAGACCAGACCAATAATGAGAGTTATTAACTGATGTTAGTTTACAAAAAGAAGGAATGGGAGATGTAACATCTTGCCACATATCAAGGATTTGCCAACACACCAGAGAACTGTTAGTGACCTCTTATTATATATATTATAGCTTTATTTTATTTATTTTACATGACATGTTTTTATGCAGATGTGGGTATGTTCCTCCCTAAAATTAATCAACCACAAATTATTCTTCTAGAACATCCTCAGGAGCTTTGAGCAACTTCAAACAGAACACAGTTCTTAACTACAGTCTTAGAAAAATGCACCCAGGGATTTGTCCTTTCTTTGCAGCAAAATATTGGCTTAGGGAAAAATTATAATGCAGCTGTGTTAAGATTTTTCCTAATTTTGTCCCTGAAATTTCGCTCTTCAGCAGCAGCAGACTCTTGGACCAGAAGCAATAAGCTGGGGAGAGGCTGGACAGTCAGCTAGTCATGTGATGCTTCGATTAACTGCAATGAGAAAATCTATAGTCAATGATAAAGTCTCAGTGATGGATTTTCTTTTATTATATATCTTAGTTAAATTAATTGAAGGAGGAAGACATGACCACTGTGGGTGGCATCCTTCTTTGGAAAAGATTCTGAACTGTATAAAGGTAGGGAAAGGAAAACAAGTATTAGAATATATACATTCATTCAGACTGTGGACTTGATGTGGCCCATTGTTTCAAGGTCCCATTGTCTTGGCTTCCATGCTCTGATGGACAGTTACCTACAGTTGTGAATCAAATAAGTTGGTTCTCCTTTAAGTTGCATTGTCAGAGTGTTTTATCATAGTAATCAGAAAAAGAAACTAAAATACTCCTCTACTCTTTGCCTTTCTTTCTCCTCCAATACTATGCTTCTGACTGATGAATCCAATAAACATTTTAATGTCTGAGTTCCCTACATTGTTCTTTCAGCAGATCATTTATTTCCTTGAGAGCTGATTTTGGCAAGTGAATAATCAGGTTTCTGAATAAGCTTAAAAATGATCAGGGGCAATGTTTAACCTCACTGTCAAGTGATGCATAGCCTCAATGTGAGTTGTGTGATGCAGCAGAGCAGTTGATCACAATTGCCTTGTATTCGCCCTGATCTGTGGACAAATATGACAAGGTTGGGAGTTCACTTACAATGCAACATTAAAACTCTCAGTGATTGGGGAAATTCTGCATGATTTTTTTTTAATTGGCTACAAGAACAAACAGACACAAAGTTCTGGTGGCCTTCTGTTAGAAAGATTACGTTCATAGACCTATAATCTTACTCTTTCCTCAGAAATTCAGAATGGATTCATTAGTCATCTTGGTATTGAGCACTGTTACCCAGACCCAGTTAAGGACTGAGTTTTTCTAGTGGCTGTTTATTATTCCTAGAAGCAGTAGTTCTTTCCATAAAAATAATGGAAAGGAGTAGTTGGTCATGCCTTTACAATATATTTCAGTTTCCACTACCTCCAACCCTTGACCAAGATTGTATTTTTTTTTTTTTTGTATTCTTAATTTACAACAAGCACCTGGAAACTCTGTTAAGATGACTTAAAGAAGTCTGGACGGGGTGAGAGCTGGAGTTCCCAGCCTTGACTATACTGCCAGCTCAGTGTAGGGCCAGGGATTACCCACTATACCCACTAAATCCATGCATTTCTGAGTTCCCAGTGGCATAATAAGTAAAATAGGTGATACCTGGCTACTTTTCTTGATTGCTGTCCCATTTCCTTATATAGTACACACATGTGTACAAACACATGTGTGGGTCAGAGGAAAACATCGGTGAGCCCTTTTTCTGCTTCCGCCAAATGGGATGGAACTCAGGTCTTCAAGTTTGTTGCAAGTGCCTTTATTCACAGAGCCATCTCATGCCACAGGGCCCGTGCTTCTCAGTGAAAATGAAAGGAAGGAAGGGAAGAAGGGAGGGAGGGAGGGAGGGAGGGAAGGAAGGAAGGAAGGAAGGAAAAGAAAGCTTGTCACTAATGCTAATAATGCTAATAATAACTCTTAGAAGTCCCCTTTCTCACAAAGCCTCCGTGATATTAACACCAAGGATGCAGTCTCATACAAATAATCACTGGACTTCATGATATCTCTGACAACCGCCAATAATAAGTTAGGAAAATAGTTTCATAGTTACTGGACACAGTGGTCTTTGGAGGACTTTCAATCCATTCGCCATAAGAGGAAAATTGGGAAAAAATTCTACCAGTAGATTTTAATAAGAACGGGCATTTGGGTGAATAGAATCAGATGATCTAGATATTAGTGGTAGCTCTGAAATAGTAGAGAAAGACTACTCCCCTACACACACACACACACACACACACACACACACACACACACATTGGTGTTTGAATACAAGGGGCAAGGTTATAGCTGGAAAGAGTTTTTATTTGGACTGATGCACTCAAGGTAACTGATTTGTTATAATTTATCACACATACTAGTACCATGGAAACACAGAAATAAGGACTTGATTAACTTCACAAGGTAGGAGTTTAGAATATTAAATTATGCAGAAGAAATATGAAGGCCTAGATTTCTGTTTTTTTTTTTTAATTTCCTTTTCATGAAGTTGAGAAGAATTTTATTCATCAGGAATTGCCACAGAGTATGGAGTAAGCAGTATTACTATGAGCCCCACCCCCAGAGTATAGAGTGAATGGAATCACTATGAGCTCCACAGAGTAAGCCAGATTGCACACCACCACCTGTGACTTCAAGCTCTGTGTCTCTTGTGTCTCCTGTTTAGAACTCTTTCCTAAAAGAATATGCTCTTTTTTCTTCTTCCTTCAAAGAGAAGTTTTATGCCCCAGAAAAGCTATGGGAAACGATGACAGAATAGACAAAACCAGAGAGGCCAATGCCAATGCGCTGCCTCACAGAGGCCATGTGGCACACATTGGCTGATGCTGCATGCATTCAATGGACCAATAGCACTTTCACTTTTCTGAAAGAAAAACGCTTTGATATTTTGTTCCACTTCTAGGAAGCTCAGAGGGGCTTTACATACTGATCTCAAGGAGTCTCAACTTTCCAAAGACCTCAAGTCCTGGTGACACACAGAATGCTAAATGTTTGCCAAAGCTGATAACAAAAATGTACTCAAAAATATTCTATGACCAGACGTCTTGTGCTACTGTCACAGAGACATGGATGTCAGAAAAGTCGGCTAGCATTTTCCTTTTTATCTGCGAGAGAGCTAGTGACTACTGGTGCCAATGTCTTCTCATTCATAAATGAAAGTTATTTATGTTTCCATGTGTGTTTCTGTGAGATAGAGAGTACCTATGTGTGCAGGAAATCTTTGTGCACTCATGGGACTCCACAAGCCCCAAAGGCTGAAGGCTGGGGACAGAGGGAAGTGAGACTTGGTTAGTACCCACATCAACCATTCTTTCTCCACTCTATAATGTTTCACTTTCTCACCAAACTCAACGATTCCCGTTTCCAAGATAACAGATAAGTCAAAATGGCCTATTTCCCTCCTTTGTTCTCTGACACTGTTTGTCTTGGTTGGCATGTATTCCATAATTAAATTATGGCTATGATGAAAGAAGCAACCGGTGGAAACACTGAATCCAACAGCCAAGAGGAATAGGAAGAAAACCCATCAGAATGACAAAGTCAAAGTTGCCATGTGTGCCCAATGATGGAGCTCTTTTTGATACAACCTAAAATGCTGCAAAAGTTATCTCTCAAATTACCACCAAGTAAATGAGTGTTAAATGTTTATACCACATAACTTTAAAGAGCCATCATTCATTATTTTTGAGCCACAATCTTTTGTTTCTCTCAAATGAGTAAAGAAAAACCTAGAGAGATACAAATATACTTCAAGTAAAGCTGGGGGATATCCTGTTCTCTGAATTGTCTGGGATATATTCTATTATGCAAAGCACCCACATGCCACAGAAAATTATCCTGCTGTTCAATATCTCAGAGAAATCAAATTACTATCCCTTACATGTACATGGTCATGAAGACGTCTTTTAAACACACAGCTCAATGATGACATGTTAACCTCAGGCACACGTGCACTATATATTACACAAAACCCTTTGACATTAGCTCTGATGCAAAGAAGCATGAAACTAAGTCATCAATGAAATAGCACCAAGTAAGTAGTCAGGGCTGCTGTTTTCCTCCTGTATCTCTGCTGAGGTTTTCATGGTCTCTTCACTGGCCAGTAGGCTGGACCTTACAGAGATACAGATGGACCCCATATTTAGATTTTTGCAGCTTTATGAGAGTGCACAACTGACATACATATAACAGAAACAATACTTTGTGTGTGTGTGTTTAATGTAGACATCTTCCTAGAGTCTATGTAGAGTAATATGTAGTATGAACATGATCTTGTCTGGAGGCTCAGTGACAGCAGCCAGCTACAGCTTAGAGACAGCTCTCCATTCACAAGCATAATCACCAGGGTCGCCAGTGTGCTGAGATGCTAGCCTATGATGGTTAACAAGCCAGGTTCCAGGTTCCAGGTTCCACTATTTTCAGCTCACCTGAGACTTTATGGGAACAGAGTGCTGCTATAATCAATGAAATTTTGTGAGTCCTTTGAGACTTTTGTTGGAGTTTTACAGAATAACAAGGTGTATTAAAAAAAAAAAGAACAAGGCACCCTGGACCCCAAAATTTAATATGTTATAGTATATAGTGCAAATATCTCATCTTCAATAACTCTGCATTGAACCAAGAAGTCAGAGACCTTTGTCTAGGCACTTGCTATAGAACAGTGCAGAAGATGGTGAGACAGAAAGATAATGAGGATAATTTTAATTTTCAAGGTGTATGTTGTCTGGATCACTGAGTTTACTGAAGCAAATGATTGCCTCTCAGCAAAAAATAAAATAAAATAAAATAAAATAAAATAAAATAAAATAAGATAAAATAAAATAAAATAAAATAAAAACTGTAAACATTTGAACTCTGATGTAAGCCAGTGATGTCCAGATAGAGAATTAGAAAATTCTGAGTCATTTCCTTTTAAGTGATCATAAATACCAGACATTTAAAAGTATATATCATGAATGGGAAGGGAAAAGAGGAGAAAATGTGAGCTTATTTTCTTCCAGGACAGCCATTGCCTTTCAGTCCCCTGTGTGCATGTTAACAGAAGTGGCTTCTCTTTGAGTTGTACAACAGCCTGCTTTTCTCATTTTCTTTCAACCACTTCATGTTGCTGTTTTCTGAGTTAGTTAACTTTAAGTACATCATTTCCCTTTCCTTCTCTTCCTATCTAATGGATTATGTCTCTTTGGGTACTATAAATATCATAGTGTAGTGTGCAGGAAAGAGAATAGGCTGGCAAGGACTCTGAAATCTAAAGATGCCTTGGGTCTGAGCTTCCTGATTCTTTGCCACCTTGAAATGGATGACATATAGAACTAAAAAGATTTTTTTCTTCCAGTTCATGGGGTCTCTTTTCTCCTGGAACTGGAACTGCCACGTCACATGTTTAATTTTTTTTTCCATGTAAGTCATCATTCAAGTGAATGTTACATGGAAGTAAGGTGTTTGGATTATTTTATTGTGCAGCAATGTGCTTTGATATGTTCCCAGCACTGAAACAGAGCATATGGACTTATTAATTACTATATAACGAGTGACCCTGAAGCTTGATGGCATACATAATACATCACATGTTTTTTATCATATGAATTTTTCTATGGGGCAAGAATCCATAGAATCTGGATCTGGCTTGGGTGGAGCCTCAGCTGCTGATCCTGAAGGTGTCAGGTTTACTGAAAAACAATCTTTCTCTAACTGCATCGTTGGCAGTATTCACTCACCCACAGGCAGTTACAGGAAGAGTTGAAGTTCTCTGGCTGTTCGCCAAAGATGATCTTCAGTTCCTTGTGGTGGGATCTGTACAACATGGAAGCTTACTCCATCAAAAGCACCTTTGAGAAAGCCTTTTGTTAAAGTATAAAGGACATCATTTCACCTTTTGACAGATTTTGTTGCTGAGAAGCACAGCTGTAAGAGAATCCACAAGAGCATGCATAGTGTGGAGTGGGCATCAGGATGAGCGATCTTAAAATATTGCTATCACAATCACTTTAACTTTTAAAATGGTTCATTTTATTTTATGTGCATTGCTGTTTGCCTGAATGCAGAGAGATGGATTTGAGCCTGTTGAGCTTGTAGGTCAGAGCTGAGCATCAGATCCCTTAAAACTGGGATCAGGGATGATTGCGAGATACAATGTGATGCTGGGAACTCAACCCATATCTTCCTCTAGAGCAGCAATTATTCTTCACTGCCAAGGTATCTCTTTAATGCCACAAATACTTTCCTCCTCCTCCTGCTCCTCCTCCTCCTTCTCCTCCTCCTCCTCCTGCTCCTCCTCCTCTTCCTCCTCCTCCTCCTTCTCCTCCTCCTCCTCCTGCTCCTCCTCCTGCTCCTCCTCCTGCTCCTGCTCCTGCTCCTCCTCCTGCTCCTGCTCCTGCTCCTGCTCCTCCTCCTCCTGCTCCTCCTCCTCCTCCTGCTCCTCCTCCTCCTGCTGCTGCTCTTCCTCCTCCTCCTTCTCCTCCTCTTCCTCTTTCTCCTTACAGTAGGAGGAAAAGAGCCCCAAAAGCAAGCAACAAAGCCAGAGACAGCCCTACTCCCACTGTCTGGAGTCCCCCAGGAAGAGTAAGCTACACAACTCTAACATATTTTTGCAGAGTGCCTAGCACAGTCCCTGAGGTTGTTGGTTCAGTCTCTGTGGGCACAATCACTTTATTAAAGAACCGTCCCAGGCTGGGTATTGACTTTAATCTAAACAGGTTTCTGTTTTAAGGTTCATATTTCATCTAATATTTGGGAATTATTAGTTCTATTAGCCAGAGTGAATGATTTAAGCTACATCATTCTCATTATCTGTAAATATAAAGTTCTAAAATTAAGATTAAGATTAAAGGAATACTACCTTCTTATAATTGTTTGGAAAATTAATTGAAATAATTCCTGGAAAGCATTTATCAAGCTAATCAAAGAATGAAATACATGACTTGTGATTTTTTTTTTTAATGCGAAAAGGCTAATAAAATGTTTCTACCTAGCTTTAATTTAACATTCTGGTTGAGATATTTTTAAAATGCATTACAATTCTTTTTTTTTTTTTTCTGAACAGCTTATTCTGAATAGAATTGAGTCTGTAACCAATGGCCTTCACATGAAATCTAATTGTCACCCTGTGCTGACATACAGTTGGGCTCTAAGGAACTTTGGCCTTGTTCCAAGCTATGTTTTCTTCAGTGTTTGTCCCACACTGCTTTTGAGAGTCGGTGTCTGTTGTCTATATGCTGCTGCTGTTGTTACTGTTGTTTACTCTCTTACCAACACTGGAACGTTGTCACTTATCTTTGAACTATATGTATCAAACTTTCCATCTTTTAAATATTTTATTTCTGAACCTTTTTGCCTTGCTACTGTGAAAATTAATATGCATTCTGCTTAAGAAAAGAAGATAATGTCTAAATCCATTCTATTTGCCTCTCCCTGATAGTACTTACTTAGCTAAGTATTTGATTACAAATCTGTAATACTTTATAGTTTGGATATTATTGACATAGGGTATTAAATGTTTCATTAGCAGTAAATTCAATCATACATATATGCTGAACATCTGTTAAATAATTCATCTATTATGTAACAATTGATGTAAATAAGTATCTTAGAAATAATTTAAGTATGAGAACATACAAGCTGCAAATTTGAAAAAAATTCTTTTGAAATATAAAATGTGAAATCTTCTTTTGGAAAAAATATCTTATCATCTGTAAAAATTGAGATAAGCACTAGATCATTAAATGGTGTGGAGTTGTTTCTGTCATAAACTATGTCTAATTCAACAGGAATCACTAAGATGGAAGAAAATCGTGCTAATCCTTTCATATCAGCACAAGGGTGACCTGAGTTTTTTCCCTTATATCAAAGCATTTTTCCATCTTGGACTCATACTTTTTTGTATACCAAGAAAAAAGCTTGAACTCTTTGGAGTTGAAAATAAATTATGGGACACACAGTTTATTTCTCACTGATAACTGTAATCAACTAGATAGGAGAGGGTTTTCCAGAGAGGGGAAAAGCATATGTTTATACACGCATGTGTTTATGGAAGTACAGATGGATGGGTGGGTGGATGATGGATGGATGGATGGATGGATGGATGGATGGATGGATGGATGATGGATGGACGGATGGATGAATGAGTGGATAGATGGATGGGTGGATGGGTGATGGATGGATGGATTGGTGGAGAGATGGATGTTGATGGATGCATGGATGGATGCATGGATGCATGGATACATGGATGGAATAAGTTTGAGAATTGACTCAAATGTTATGAAGGCTAAATTCCATGACACACTATATGATAGCTAGAGCTACGAGGATGCCAGTAAGGAAGTATGCTCAATGTTGAAGGCCTCAGAATATGGGCTGGAGGGCCCAGTCTAAGTCCTGGAGTCTAAAGACAGTAGAAACTGGAATTAAAAAAAAATGCAATTGGTGATGTGTGGTCTATTCCTAGATGCATAGGTAGAAGATTGAATCTTTTTTATCCCTTCTGTCCTACCTGGACTCTCAGTGGCTTAAAAGGTGGTCAGCTACATTTCTTGATGGCAGAGCATACAGTCTCAGGCAACAGATCTAAATGCTGATCTTTTCCAGAATCACCATAAACAGACATGCACATGATCTACCTGCTATCTGGGCATGACTGTGACCCCAAAGTTAAATAACACATAGAAACACTAACAAACCAAAGAGTAAGTAATAGCTATTGAGTGACATCATGTCTCACACTATACAGGTAGAACCATGACAGCAGGGTACAGGGATAGGAACAACTCTCAACCATGATCACAGGACGCTATTATCATTTCATGTTTCAATCAGAGCTAGTGTAAATGTATGTACAGAGATGTATGTTCAGATTTCCTCATACCTGAAGCTGGGAGACACCTTTTGGTGTGAAGAAAATCATGGTGCAAATAATGGAGACATTCGTATAGAAAACATTAGGAAAGGAAGGGAAATTAGCAAAAGCACAGATCTACGTGAGCCACAATGACATAAGTATATCACACTGGTGAAGAGAGATAGGGGCAGCACCCCAGGCTCACAAAAGAGAGAGGTGTGAGCTTACCTATAAAAGCTCACACCTGTTAAATACCTGATGTCTTCCACTTTTATATAACTCTCCTTACCCTCAGCCAAAGGCAGAATCTGGCCATATGTCTCTGTTTTCTAAACAATATTCTAGGTGTGAATTACACATGTTCTGTTGAAATTTGAATGTCTCTGCACACATCTGTGACCCCTCTGCACAGTGAGGCACATGTTTAATTCTGTCCTCCTGCAGAGTGGTAATAAGGAAGTATTCAATAAATGGTTGTTAATTTAGTTAGTGCCACAAAACTGGCACACAGGCACTGTCTGTTCTGGTTTCACGGCTAAGGATGAAAGTGACGAATGAATATGTAAAGCCAGGGACCTAAAAACTGCACATCTTCTTCTGAGCTCTTGCTTTGCTGTCATGAATACATCTCTGAGTACTTTGAAATACAATTGCCTCCATTTTAACCATGAATTCCGTTATCCCTGGTGTATATTTTCTTAGAATATATTCACTCCTGGATAGAAAGAGGAATCACTTTGCAATATGCCTACTTTGTTTCAGGCTTGGCCTTGGTTTTACCTAGCCTCATTAAACCTGAAAAATAGCCGAGACAAGAGATAATCTAATTTTCTAACTCATAAACACCAGTGAAGAAATCAGTCTGCCTTCCACATGCCACATTTTATTCCGATGGACAGAACTCTCTGAGAAGGCAGCTATCTATCCCCTAAGTTAGTTAGATCTTTTCTTTTCACCGTGATATAAAATATTTCTGTTTTAAAAACTGATAGTCTTCCAAGGTATGCTGACATACACCTATTCTTCCAAGACTTGAGAGGCAGATGCTGTGAGCTAGAAACCAGTCTGCAGGTTCCATGGTGGATTCCATGGAGATTCTGATTCAAACAGTAGATACAGGATTACCGAATGAGATTCTGATAGAAACAGAGATAAAATTACATTTTTTAAAAAAATCTAGAATTCTTATTCAAAAGAGGGCATGCCTTAAATGACTGAATGAACATTCTTTCATTCCATGGTACATTAGTAAACAATTAAGAGTGGGCTTTGATCTGCTAGTTCAGGTTTGATCATCTGCCAGGAAGCTGTTTGAGAGATTCCTATACTGGGAAGGCACTGTCTCAGTGGATCAGCCTCCCCATTCCCAGAACACAAGTGGGCATCTAGTGTCTGTTTCTGTACACCATAGCCTCAAATGAACAACTCTGTTTTAGGAATATTGTACAACTAGCAAGCACATATGGAAACACAAGATGAAAATTTAGAGGTGCCTCATTAGAGTAGAAATAAATGTAAGCAATTTCCTGAAGAAGTTGCATTTCCATCCCAGGCTGCTCGCCTTGCTCGCTAAGTTGCTGTTGTTTTCAACACAATTCTATTAGTCATATCTGCACTAATGAGTGCCCAATGACATGCATCAGCCAATGATTTCAGATACTATGCATGCTAAAGTCAGCAACACATCTTAGTCTGCAGAGTAACATTGTGCAGTTTGTTAACTCTTAAGCACGTAAGGAGAGGTTTAATAAACAGCCAATAACATAAGACAAAGAAGACAGCCAGCATCAGAATTTTGAATGATGGGAGAGTGTGCTTTTCTGAGCTCAGTTGGCAAGCCACGGCAGTTACATCTGTGGTATGGCACAGAACTGTGTCAAATTCTCCATTGGTGTGAGGCCAGGCATGGTCCACCTAGGCCTGAATCTGGTGCAATGTAGTGCTGGTGGTGACTGGCACAAACTGGATATTGGTTGCACTGAGCAGTAGATGTGCATATATATATGTATGTATCAGAGGATGTGCATGGCTTCATTCATTTGACTCGCATCTCTGAGCATGCATGACTCAATTAGTCAAAAGAGTATCCACTGAAAGAGTATGAAGCATCATATAGGGAAACACTCCCAGATAGTGAGCGATGGTATGTAAATGCTATTTCAACCCATTTGCCAAAATCATAGATCATTCTCCTTCCCTGGAGAGACAAGCAGCAGAATATAGAGGAAAGGAGAGTGTTCAAGTAACACTTATTGTATCGTGTTCTGCCTTGCCACATGGCCTTTGGCATTTACTATTTGCACTGCCAGCTGCTTTCTCGTGGGGAAGGCACAAGGTCCCAATTAGGATTCCTGAGCACTCTCCATTGGAATTCTCTAATAAGTGATACTGACTCTATTTAACTAATTATCAGTGTGTATGTATATATCTTGAATGAATCAATGTGGAACCGTTAAAACTGACCCAATAGTATAGATAAATTCATATTGAGTAGGGAGAAAATTCTCTGAGGGAAAAATTAATCATTGTACAGAGTGAGATATAGAAATATTTGATAAATCCATATTCCATCCATCCATTTTTATCCTGGCATTAAATCGTTTTTTGTAAATGACCATTAAGCAAATTAACAATCTAATCCCTCAGACATCATAGCAATGTGATTTTAAAATTCAACATAGAACACGCAAAAGACTTTGAAACAAGTGACTAATGTAACTATATCAAGACAGTAAAAATGCTTAACTTCAAAATATGTCACACCCCAGTCCATAAGTCAGTCTTGTAAAAAATCCAAAAACAGTAGCCACTGAAGACAGAAGAGTAGTGGGAAAAAAAGAGGAAGAAGCCCAGAGTGAAGTGATATCTGTGTCTTTATTGATTATGTAAATGTAGTCCGTTATCTTTGGTGCCATTTCTAGTGGCCAGAAGAGTACAAAATCCCCACACATAACAAAGAGCAATGCTTGAAGATACAGGAAATACAGAACCCTCATCTCATTACCCTGAGAGTGGGCAAATTACGTCCCCAAGCATGTGCAGCTCTTACGGTTTTATTAGATAATTTCTTGTTTTGTGGCAAAAATAACGTCTACTCAGGATGGGTAGGGCAAATAAACATGAAATAGATACAGGGAAGTCCAGAAGTGGTTCTTGTCCAATAAAAAGCAATTAGAGACTGATAACATTTTTATAAATATTTAAAAGTTAATCAACTAAGCTAAGTCAATGTCATTTCCCTGGCTGTGACACTTTTGCTAACACCTTGCAATATTATATCATTTTGGGATAGCAGGGTGGGGGGATTTCAGGACACAGCATCAGTACCCTGAGATTTCTAATGATGTTTGGGAAATGGATATACTTCAAGGTGTTTTAAATGAAAGAAGCTCTGTATGTGAATGAGAAAATTTGATTTCAGGCCCGACCTGTTTCTAAGGAGATAGGGCTAAACAATGAGTTGCCACTGAAAAGACCTTTGAATGACAGGCACAATGTTGTTCAAAGAATCTGCTTGTCCATTCCAATCAGAGACCCCTAGTTCTAAGACAATAGTGATCTCTAGCTAAAGAAGCTAAAATGATAATCCAATGCTCACAAAATGCTATCAATAGTTGAATTAAGCAAATAATTGATAAGGAATACATAAAAATTGCTGAGGTTTGGGGCAATATCCCCTACACACACACATACACACATACACACACAATTGAAATTTGGGCTATGGAGGTGTATAGGATCCAGGATCAGTTCCCAGCACTCATGTGGCAGTTCAAAATTGTCTTTAGCTTCGGTCCCAAGAGATATGAAACCGTCTGCTCATCTCGATGGGCGACGGGCACCATATGGAACAACATTAACATGGGCAAAACATTCATACACATAAAATAATAAAATCTAAAACACATTTTATAAAAATTAAAAATATTCTTTTGAAAACTCCTGGACTAACACATGCACACATTTTTAGCTCCTTCTTTTAGTGCCATCTTCTACATCCTGTCATGTTTCAGAACTGTACAATCTCGACGAGACTAGAGGAGGCTAGCAAGATGGAACACCATTCTTTCTTCCAGGGGAGAACAGTGGTATACTTAACTTATCAATGAGACCGAGTCTGACAGCATGGGAGGCTTCTGAATCACTGTCTGATTTCATTAAAAAACTCCCGTTCCCATGGGGAGGAAATAGAATTCTGTCTGGAAGACAAAGAGTTAAAGAAAAGGTTTTGTGTACTCATCTCCAAGAAACATGATGAGAAAAGCAATGCTTTGGGGTCAGATACCTTTACACTACTGCTGCTGGCTCAGCCACAGACACTCCGTCAGTTTGGGCCACTTACAGAGGTCTGTAGGTCTATTAAAGTGAGGGGAATAATACCTTCTGCTTGTTGTGATTGTGGGGATTTAAGGGAAGCATGTTGGCACAGGTCACAGTGTAAACCTGGCCAAGTTTTATATGTTAGTGGAGGAAAGAGCTGGGTCACCGTAGTCTTCCATCCTCCTCCTACAAAGGAGCCCTTGTTATTCTCCTCATTCTCCTGTTGTTGCTTTATGTCTCTGCTTCCACAGTTCCTTAAGTCTGGGTGAGTTCTCCAAAGGCATCAACAGTTATCCGGATCTGTGAACATGCATGGTCATTCTTCTCCATGTATAAAATTCCAGTGTTTAACTATAAAGGAAGCAACAGTTCCACAAATAACAACCTGATATTTGCTTTATATCAACTCCCTTCTCCAAATCCGATTGAATTTGCCTTCCTGTTAAATATTATATTTAATAGTTCATCCCTAATCTTAAAGATATTTTAAGACTACAAATGTCTAGTGAACTGTATTGTATTTTACTGAGTTCTGTACTCGTTGCTGTTGATTTTTTAATATGTCAAAGTGAGAGAAGATAAAATTTTAAAATATGGCATTTTATATGTGTGTTGTGTATATATGTGTGTACATGTCTATATGTATGTGATTCTCTATGGTTTATTCTACCTTGACAAAAGAGATGAATAAAGAATGATGTATTCTCTGGATGCTTTAGTCAATTTATCAAAACAGAAGAAAGCAAATCGTGCAAAGCCCTGCTTTTCAAATATCTGCTGGGACCTTATTGTCCTTGACTCTTTCCTTCAGTGAACATGTGAACTCTGTGTACATGTTTTATCAATTCTTATTGCTGCTGTAGTAACTAACTACAACCAAATAACTGAAAATTTACAGGTAACTCTTAACAACTGTGAATCAGAAGTCTAATTTGTTTGTTTGCTATTTAACAATCATTTTATCTTTAATTAAGTGCCTGTATGTATGTGTGGATATGAACACCTGGGTACAGGTGCCTAAGGAGGACAGAAAGGGATTGGGAACCTGTGTAACTGGAGTTGTAGATGCCTGCCAAATATGGGTGCTGGGAACTAAATCCAGATATTCTGCACCAACAGCAAGCACTTTTAACAGATCTCTTCAGTTCCAGTGAAGTTAATTTAATCTACACATTTCATTATACCTTGGAAAGAAACAGTAAGAAACTTGAGGGATAGAACATAAATATCTTTGAAGGGATTATAATTTATCCTAATATATATGTTGTGCGTATATGTCATGTATATCTGGTTGTATATGCATGTGTGTGTTTGTATATGTATATGGTTCATATTTCATTTTCCTTATTCCTCTATGGATTACTTTTCCCCAGCTCATCTGGCTATGGCCCTGGGATTCCCATCATTGTCAATTACCTTCCAACCTTGGCATGTGCCTCTGGTAGTGCAGAATCTATATTTCTGATTTGGAAAGTAGTCAGTTCACTATTTTGCCAAGAGTTGGACAACTGAATAAATCACGCTCACCTGATTACAGGGAGCATGTAGGAAAACCTTACAAATAGAGAACAATAGGAACTTAACAAGAAACATGGCTGAAAGCAATAAAGGCAGTTTAGTTTAGTTTAGTTTAGTTTTTGATTCTTACTTTCGAACTTGGAGGTGGAGGCAGGTGAGGTTCTGGTTGTTGTCCATGGTCCTGAATCCTTCACAAGGCACTTGAATTCTGTGACTCCTTCACCCCTGGGAATACAGGGACTCCTCTCCAATTTTTCTAAGGCTTCCAAATATTGTGATCCTCATGAGTAAAGATCTATTTTAGCTGAGAATAGAGTTGACAAGAGTATACCACAGACATGTTGAGTCAGGCCAACCTTTTACAGATTGAAAAGCACAGAATAGGAATTCTCTTTTCATACATTTTAAAAGTTAACACCACCACACACACACACGCACGTACACACACACACACACACACACACACACACACACACACACACACGACTTTTGCTTACTCAGTAATACTGGGAGAGAGAGAGAATAAGTGTCATAAGTTGAATGGAACCCATTTTACAATTCATGATGTTTTGCTTATACTTTGATGGCATTTGTGTAATTGAGACATGTACATTCTAGAATGTTCAATCATGGAAATTACTTTCTATATCTACCTGCCCTCCCCCTACATACTCAGTAGAAAGTTACCTAGGAATGTGATAGCTCATGACCTTCTTCTCAACCCCAACTCTGGCGCCATCAAGTACAAACTACATCTTTATTTACTTGACATTTAGTTCGATATTCTCCACACCTCAGATTCCTTCCAGATTTAACACTCACCAGGAATGATAATGAATGGGAATCAGAAACTGATTTTGTGAGCTTGATATTGATTTTCATGGGATTTACAGGAAAAACTTGCAAGTTTCACAGAACTAGTGCCCTTTTGATTTGTTTCAGCTAATTCAGAATTTCAGCATGGCGTAAGACTTACCTAGTAAGTTAAGTCAATACAGTCCCCTGCCAATTCTACTGTCAGATGTATTCTCCAACTCCACCACCATTGCGGTCTTTGCTGGGACATACCAGACATTCAAGTGCTTATCCAAGTTTTCACTTGAATTTACTGAGATTTTAAAATCTAAGGCATGAAGAACAGCCAATCTTTCTTTTTTTTTTCTTTTTTCTTTTTCTTTTTTTTTTTTTGGTCAGGATTAAAGACAGAAAACTGCACCATGTCATGGGTTCTTCCACGCCAAATGGAAGCCCTTCGTAACAGGGTTCCCCAGGTGACAAGAATAAGGATGAACTTGTTCAAAAAGTAAGCACATCCGAGTCCGTAGATTCTGTTAGTGATCATTATGAAAATTAGTGAGCAATAGATGCTACTCTGTATGTGGATGAATATAATAAGCATGAGACTGCAAGTCACACTTGTGGAATAGCCAAGATATGTACAATAGTTTTGTTGTTATCCCCCACCCCTGCCCCAAATCCCATTCTGCTCAGGGAACACCTCCATTTTAAAGCTGGTTAATACAGAAGATGATGGATTTAGACCCATGTTCCCATGGAAACAACCAATTATAAATGCAATCTGAAGAGATGGAATGCAGCTGCCAAAACTCGCAGGGAAAAACTGATCCGGGTTGGCAACCTTCTAGAAACCTCTGCTAACGGCTTTTGCCAGTTTTCCTTAGCCCTGGCCGGCAAGCTTCTCTCCGAGCAAACATCTTGCACCCATTTACTAAGTGCTGCATCTGCAATACATTCGAAAGGGTAATTGTGTCTGGATCGCAGCATATATGATGTCGAGGCAAGAAAAAAATTCTCACATTTTTTTGGGTAATTTCTCTCAGATGTTTCTTGTAACTTCATGGCATCAGCATCAGCACAGGAGAGAGAAAGAAATCTCTCATAATCTATCTTTATATTCATAAGACTCGCTTTAAATATTCCTGTGTTCACATGTATAACAATGCATTTTGTTTAAATCATCATAAAACTGGAAGAAAATGCATGAACTACCAATCAATAGTTCTAGTATTTAACCCATGTACCACTCCATAGCTCTGCATATCTGCATTGCTCATGCCTTACTAATCTGCATATTCTTGTGTTTTATTTTCAGGGAAAAGCAGTATGACAATATAGCAATTTACAAAATAGATGAATTAAAATAGAAGATCATTTTTTCCATAAATCTGAGCCTGTAGAGCTTTCTTAAAATTTTATTACCAAAAGAAATCAGCATAGATGCAGCTTGGCATGTGGATGAATGTGCTTGCCCACCCCTCCTCTTACTTGCATCAGAAGAAGACATCGCTCCTTTGTATATCAAAAAAAAAAAAAAAAAAAAAAAAAAAAAAAAAAAAAAAAAAAAAAAAAAAAACCGAGGAAGGCAAATGTCAAAGGAAACAGATCAGAAGTCCCCTTTTACAGTTACTCGTGCAACTCGGGACAAATCCTCTCCTTATCCCTTGAGATGCTGGAGCATTTTTATACCATGCTCTTCTTCTAGCTTAAAATTAAATGCACCTGGATATCAACTCATATTATAGTGAATAATAAGGCTTTGGAATCTTAACTTTAAAATTTGCTTATGCTTAGAAATCTCCGATTTAAAATATGCGAATAGCATGTCCTCTCGCATCTACCTGTGCCTCTTGGAGGCTAAAGAATGTAACGGGTAATGCTGAAAAGCATATTTAATTAGCATGAAATGATAAACAGCTGCTGTGTTCAACTCTTGGTATAAGACTTTGAGACTGACACAATTACTGTACACATGGTACAGTTTTGAAAAGTGAAAGAAAAGTTGAATTAAAATGTAAACGTATGATACGTAGAACTTCTGAGTCCTAGGAGACATGCAGGGATTTTCCTTTTAAGGAAACTGGCCATATATAGTTTGAAAACCCCTACTACATTTTTTTTTTAAGTAAATTCCAATTCCAAGGTTGGAATGGTACTCATTTGTTCAAGGGGATTACAGTTAATCTAGGACAATGCTAATTTATCTTCTATTTGGCAAGGTTGGAAGAAAGGGAAGATAAATCACCTGGTCTCCCTCTTTGACACGAACAAAGAGCCCATCCAAACGAGCCCCTGGAGAGTGTTTGCATCCTACAACTGGGAGATTCCCCAATGTACGCAGTCTGAGAAAAGAAGTGTATTTTGTTTATACTATTATTTAAATTCAGCCAAGATTCAATAGGCAAACCAACAAGTAACTGAAATGTGTACTTCGTGAATGTGAGGACATTTGCAGTATAAAGTAAATACGTGGGAATCTAATATACTTAGAAACTTAGGTTATCTTTTCTCCACAATAGAGTCATCAAAGGGTATTGCAGATTAGTAGCTTGTTGCAGTTTCATCTTTCCCTTTAAAATATTCCCTCTACTTCCCAGGACTTCAGTTAGATATTGCTCTCTCTCTTTTTTTCTGACATGCATACTGCCCTTTTTTGGCCCTGACTCAAATTTTCTACTTCTCAAAATATCAGTTTTTAGGCATTATTTCTCTTTGTTTTGAACTTAGTACTTTTAAACCCTGGATAGATATTACGAACTAAGCCCCAAGAACTTTCACCATAATAACATTGCTTAGGCCCACTCTAGAAGTATTGGTGAAGAACTATCCTATAAACCAGAGATCTAAGACTCTTCTCCTCAGGGCGTGCTCCCTTCGCTTTCTAACCCAGGACCTTCTGTGGTCAGTCATGCATCCTCCTTCTCTAGAACACTGAGTCCTCAATGACTTCTTTCCCATTCCTACCCCTTTTGTTTTCTAAGTGCTTTCCTGCAGCCAATAAGCTGAATCTTTCCCATCTTTCAAAGGTGAGCTCAAGGAGAGTCTTTAATAAAAATGATGAATAACCCCCAACCACAGAGCAGAAAGGGACCAGCAGACACCATATTCAGCTTTCTAATGTAAATGAAATGGCTTGGGATGGCTGTTGTTCAAGCCAGAGGCAGACAGAAAATGATGCTTTATTGGAATTTATGGATATGACTACAGAAATCTCCTTTACATAAACAGCAAACTACTTCATACTAGATTAGTATGGTCCAAAATTCAGCTAACAGATACATTTAGTTGATTGGGTTTTGTCTTTTTTTTTTCCTTTGTTAGTGAGTAGAACCATTATTGTCTGAATATTATCAGTAGACTCAATGAGCCACATCCATGTGCTAGGTCTCATCGTGTGTCTTTAGCTGAATGCACACACGTCTTATTATAAAAGAATAGAATGATGCTGGAATTGCTAAGTTACTCTTCTATATTCTCTCTCTCAAGAGTCCCTCTGTAGCAGCACGGCTTCCCTTGGTGGGCTTGGTTTCTACTGTTGATTCTAAGGAATTCTCTTCTATAGCTCACACACACACACACACACACACACACACACACACACACACACAGAGAGAGAGAGAGAGAGAGAGAGAGAGAGAGAGATTGAGAGAGAGAATGCTTCTTATCTCTTAGATAAGACCTTTATATAAGATAAAATAATTTTGAGTCTATTTAGGAGCATTTTCAATTCCTTCTGACACAGAATTAAGTCTAATTAATAAGAATTAAGACTAATTTTGACAAATCAGTGATCCAGCTCAACCCTTTTGTCTGGTGATCGTATTTGCTTCTGCCCTTTGATACTCAGATATTCAGAAAAGCTATGCTCTTTGGTGTCAAAGCTTCCCATGATTGCAAAGATGCGAACACCTTGATTCTTGAAACTACTGCTATGCTTTTTTTTTTCCATTTTTTACTAGGTATTTAGCTCATTTACATTTCCAATGCTATACCAAAAGTCCCCCATACCCACCCCCCCACTCCCCTACTCACCCACTCCCCCTTTTTGGCCCTGGCGTTCCCCTGTACTGAGGCATATAAAGTTTGCAAGTCCAATGGGCCTCTCTTTGCAGTGATGGCCGACTAGGCCATCTTTTGATACATATGCATCTAGAGACAAGAGCTCCGGGGTACTGCTTAGTTCATATTGTTGTTCCACCTATAGGGTTGCAGTTCCCTTTAGTTCCTTGGGTGCTTTCTCTAGTTCCTCCATTGGGGGCCCTGTGGGCCATTCAATAGCTTACTGTGAGCATCCACTTCTGTGTTTGCTAGGCCCTGGCATAGTCTCACAAGAGACAGCTATATCTGGGTCCTTTCAGCAAAATCTTGCTAGTGTATGCAATGGTGTCAGCGTTTGGAAACTGATCATGGGATGGATCTCTGGATATGGCAATCACTAGATGGTCCATCCTTTCGTCACACTTCCAAATTTTGTCTCTGTAACTCCTTCCATGGGTGTTTTGTTGACTATTCTAAGAAGGGGCAAAGTGTCCACACTTTGGTCTTCGTTCTCTTGAGTTTAATGTGTTTAGCAAATTGTATCTTATATCTTCGGTATCCTAAGTTTCTGGGCTAATATCCATTTATCAGTGAGTATATATTGTGAGAGTTTCTTTGTGATTGGGTTACATCACTCAGGATGATGCCCTCCAGGTCCATCCATTTGCCTAGGAATTTCATAAATTCATTCTTTTTAATAGCTGAGTAGTACTCCATTGTGTAAATGTACCACATTTTCTGTATCCATTCCTCTGTTGAGGGGCATCTGGGTTCTTTCCAGCTTCTGGCTATTATAAATAAGGCTGCTATGAACATAGTGGAGCATGTGTCCTTCTTACCGGTTGGGGCATCTTCTGGATATATGCCCAGAAGAGGTATTGCTGGATCTTCCGGTAGTACTATGTCCAATTTTCTGAGGAACCGCCAGACTGATTTCCTTAAATAGCTCCTTGTTGCATTCCGCTTCGCAGCCAGGTATGGAGTTAACACAGGCAGCAAGTGCCTTCTGTCCTTACACTTTCCTCTCTTGCAATTAGAGATTAGTGTGAATAAGAAGAGAGAGTTTATATTAGAGAGTTTATATTTGAGTGCATCTAGAGGAATTTTAGTGGTCTATTAGATACAATATTTTGATAAATATTAAAATTATTAGAAGTTTTAAAGTTTATAGTCATAAAAAATAAAGTGTTCAGATGATTAAATGTGGCCATGAAATATGAAAATCTTATGGAAGAATAGAATTTTGAAAAAGTAACATATGATCTATATAAATATCTTGAAAATTATTTTCTGTAACATTACAAAAGCAATAATTCCATGATTGGAATTTATTTGCCTGAAGGAATATTGAAGAAAAGTGTGTGTGTGTGTGTGTGTGTGTGTGTGTGTGTGTGTGTGTGTGAAACTAAAAAGGTGTATTCAGTCATTTGAAACAGGTGTCAATATTCAGTATTAAGAATAAAGACAAACTTTTGTGAGTACTTTCTTTATGTTTTAATCACTTGTCATTTCCTTAAAACACTTTTAAATGATTGCCTCTAGAAGAAAGAGAATTGGGATTTAAAAATATGTAACTATCTTACCAGAGTAATAAAAACTTCTTTTTAATGTTATAAATGTACACAAGGAACCAGACATTGGAAGCAAGATGTGGCAGGCAAGGACATGAACATAGGGGAAAGTTTAAAGAGATTAAGTGAAGGGAAGATATTTTCCCTTAAGTGGAGAGATGGGTGAGAGCCTGTCCTCCTGTGCTGGGTTGTAAAGCTGAAAGGGAGCCTTTGGTGACACAGCATAAGCAGGAAGAACTTAAAGGTGGAACGTTCCTGAAAGAGTAGGAGTGAAATCTGCAGTTTAATAACAGC
Source organism: Mus musculus (assembly GCF_000001635.26). NCBI lineage: Eukaryota > Metazoa > Chordata > Mammalia > Rodentia > Muridae > Mus > Mus musculus. The sequence goes on along the minus strand of NC_000081.6, from coordinate 26,650,126 downwards.
ATCCCCCCACCCCCCATGAAACGAAAATCGGTGTTTTCTCTATTCAAAGAGCAGAAATTGGGAATGGAAAGGTGATTGAGAGTTTAGAAGAGAAAGATTACATAAGAGAGTAGGTTTATTCAGGAAAGGGTGGAGGGGCTCCTCTATCTCTGAGATGAAGGGAAGGGATCAATGGAGGAAGGAATTTGTTAGGGTGAGACTGGGAGGAGAAGAGGGAAGGGGGCTGTGATTGAGATGTAAAAAAAAAAAAATGAAATAAAAATAAATTATTGAAAAATGTGGGTTTACGAAAGACATATTGAGACGTCACTCTTGCAACAATAAATCTAAAACAAATACAAACATCTGCAGAGTGTTCTTCAGCAATCTAAATCAGCAGGCACTGGGACAGAAGGAGGGTAGGCAGGTATGGCAATAAGCCTGGATTTTGGCAGGGAAACCCACAGCAGAAGATCAAGCAAAGAAGGTTGAAGGTGTTTTGATGGGGGTGTTGCAGCTATTTGGGATTTAGGCTGGATAAAGGGGAAAAAAAGGGAAAAAAAAGGTGATTGACACATCTTGAGAATAACTGATAGCATTGCATGAGTGAATGATCATTGAAGATAAGAATTGGAGTCCTGAAACTGCCATCATTTTGGTAACTGAGTCATTGACATTGCTTAATGTCTGTGTAAATGGTGTGACAATGGGAGATGTCTTATGAGCACAGGGTCCCCAATGGAGGAGTTAGAGAAAGGACCCAAGGAGCTAAAGGTGTTTGCATTCCTATAGGAGGAACAACAATATGAACTAACCAAGTACACCCAGAGTTCCCAGGGACTAAAACACCAACCAAAAAGTTTACATGGAGGGACCCATGGCTCCAGCTACATATGTAGCAGAGGATGGCCTTGTCAGTCATCAATGGGAGGAGAGGCCCTTGATGCTGAGAAGGCTCGATGCCCCATTGTAGGGGAATGCAAGGACAGGGAAGAGGGAGTGGGTGGGTTGGTGAGCAGGGAGAGGGAGGATGGGATTTTAGGCTTTTTTGGGGGGGTACTGGGAAAGGGGATAACATTTGAAATGTAAATAAGGAAAATAATAATAATAATAATAATAATAATAATAATAATAAAAAGTATATCAAGGATATCAGGGGGTTCGTAGGACACAGGAAAAACTGAAGAAGAAATGTGTCGAGGCCAGGTCAGGTCTTATTTATACTGTATAGCATGAAGAGAGTGTTCAGCAAAGTAACAGAAAGTATGGTAAATTGATTGGAATTCCAAGAAGCATAATGAGAAGGCCTAGCAGTGAACAGAAGACAAGACTGGATGTGTAATATGGGAGGCAAGTATCCATTGGAATGGGGTGAGTGTTTTTAAAGCTTTTGGTGGAAATCTGAACTCTTTCCAATGTCCAACGTCAATAAGGGTGTGGAGAAATTAATGTTTATCATTACCCGATGGATGGTCAGTTCTAGCGTAGTGACCTCAAATATTTATCTTGGTAATAGGGACTGTTCCCTGAAATGTCTGTGTTGCTGTACCAATGCTGGTTGATTGTAGTCTTCGTCTCTTAATAGTCATTGTCATTACATTGGCAAAAGTTGCTGTAAAGAAAGGACAGTACAGTACTTAGTTGACACAAGACAAAGAGTAGAGTGTGCCAGGACTCTGTCACCAACCTTGCTGGGAATGTGAAACAACTCTGCCAGCTTCTCTGCAGTTTAAGTTTCACCTCAGAGGAAAATAAGATCCTTTGTGGCTTGAATCCTTGTTATTGTAATATACATGTATAAGATATATTTGTAGCATTTTCAAATATTATTTATTTATTTATTATACTTATATGACTGTTTAGAGTTATGTTATCTTGAGTGCAGGCACCCTCGGGAGGCAGAAGGGGATTTGGATCTTCTACAGCTGGGCTTTCAGGCAGTTGTATGCTACTAAACTCAGGTGCTGGGAAATGAACTCAGTCCTCTGCAAAAGCAGCAGGTGATCTTAAAGCTGTACTTTCTTCCCAGCTCTGTTTGTAGCATTTTGGGGGGTGAGGTACACACCACTCAAAAGGGCAGGCCCCACATGCAGCAGTAGATGGCCAACACTAAGCAAACTCAATGATATCTTTGTGGGTTCTTTGTCTAAGAATGTATCAGGACATACTTCCTTAAACCTTATAGGTTCCTTGCATATATATTATGGCTTCCTGTTTGGTGTTTTTATGGGATTCCTGAGTATAAAAGTATGTTTGTCCTTGCATATGTATGTGTTTCTCCTGCTCTCTATTTGGCTTTTTTCTTCTGTTTGTCTGTTTTACACTCATAAAGTTTGTTTGGTTTTATCTTATTACATTGTATTCCTTAGATATCTGTTTTGTTTTGTTTTATGAGAAATGGAAATGTTATGGATTTGGATGGGAGGGAAGATGGGAAGGATCCTGAAGGAGTTGGTGAATGAGAAACAATAATCAGAACAGAATCAAAAAGTCTATTCTTTGATAAAAAAAAATGAAGTATTTGTGGCTTCATAATCAGAGGGAAATGGTCAATGATAATGGGCAAACTCTGGGCTTCCTTTTCAGCCTAATGTATTATGCTGGTATTTGTGATTATGAGACAATATAAAAATATACATTTTTGTTTGTGTCTATCTGTGTGTGTCACTGCTGTTGTCTTAAGATACCCTTTCCCCTTTTCTCATCCACTCATTTGAGGGATGGCATATCTAGTCCCAGGAATCAATTTCGTGCCATATTCTTGGACATGTTGACCCAAATCTTTGTCTTTAGTAGCACAAGATTCTGTTAAATTATCATCACATAAACAAAACAAAAACAGCTGACAGGATCCAGGTATAGCTGTCCTCTGAGAGGCTCTGCCACTGCCTGACCAATACAGATGTGATGCTCACAGCCAACCATCAGACTAGACCCAGGGACCCCAATGGAGGAGTTGGGGGAAGGCCTGGAGGAACTGATAGGTTCGCAACCCCATAGGAAGAACAACAAAACAAACCAATCAGAACCCCCAGAGTTCCTAGGGACTAAACTACCAACCAAAGAGTATACATGGCTCCAGCTACATATGTAGCAGAGAATGGCCATATCTGGAATCAATGGGAGGGGAGGCTGAAGCCGTTGGTCCTGTGGAGGCTCTATGCCCCAGCTTAGGGGAATATTTGGATGGAGAGGTGGAGTGGATGAGTGGGTGATTGGAGGAGCATCCTCAAAGAAGCAGGGGGAAAGGAGGGAAACAGAATGATCTTCTTACATGCTTTCAGGAATGATACTCACATAGGTAAAAAGAGACATGAGGGATCTCAGTGTGGTAGACATTGCATGTACATACCTACAAATGTTCTTCCCATGCGCACACACATGCACAGGTACACACACTGAGAGACACACACAAGCACACACATGTAGCCATCTCAGTGTGAGACAGGCTTCCAGCATCGACTAGAGTGCCTTTTCATGTAACCACTATCACGTTCATCTCTAATGCCTTTTCTACAAGGAGTGGGAGCAAAGTGAGGAAAACTTGTCTCCATCCTTTAGGTGTTTGCACAGGTATAAGCCAACCACCATTCTTGTATTCCCAATGAAAGGAAAGAAGAAAGCACATACTTGGATGCTGGACCCCTCCATAGTAAGAAAGATGAAAAGCATCCTGGATTCACACATTGGAAATAGAGATGAACTAGCAGCTGGCTGAATTACCATATCAAAGGGCCTACTGTCTGAGTGATTATTCTTGGGCAGAGTAGGTTCAGGACATTTCACATCACAAGGCACATCACAGTTCCCCAGCATCTGGTACGCATTGCAGCCTATTGTCTGTTCTAGCTCCACCACTGCAGAATCATCCATCAGCTCTGGTTGGAGCACTTTGTTGCTCTGGGTGGCATCTGTAAAGCAATGACACGTCTTAATTTTCATATCAAGCAGAAAATGCTTTATAAAAACAGTATTCAATATTGGAATGACTCCATTCATCTGACTAATTGGTTGAGACTGTCATCATGAAATAAGTTGCCAAGCAAAAACAAAACAAAGCAAAATAAAGCAAAATGCAAAACTAGCTTCTACTAGTGACCTAATTTGGTGAAGTATGACATCTTTCTAGCAAACAGGTTTCTAGTTATATAGTCATCCCCTCTGAGCCCTCTGATCTCCACAGGTGAGTCTCCAGTGAGCACTGTGATGCAAGGGATTTTAAACGGAGATGGCATTTGTGTAAGCTAGCTTTCCATCACCATAATGAGATACCTGAGCAATGTGTGGAGAAGAAATGCTTGGCTTGATTTATAATTGTAGAGGTTTCTGTCTGTGATTGATTGGCCACAGTTCTTTGGACCATGATGGAAATGGGTGACTGTTCTGTGAATTGAGGGACTCTACTCAGTCCCACCTAGGAAAGGCTCCACCACCTCCCAATACTGAGCACCAGTAGTCATTGACACAAGAGTTTCATCCAAATAAAGCAATGATGGAGAATTTGTAGAAGACTGTTGATTCCTTCTTCCTCCCTATATTGAGGAAGGAAATATGTAGCTGGTACAAAACTGTGATATGTGGTGGTATGTAGATGCTGCATCCAGTGTGCAGATATTGTATTCAGTTCAGTTTAATGGAGAAATTAATCACAGCATAAGTGATATATATATATATATATATATATATATATATATATATATACATACACATATATATGGAATTTATAGCAATGGGTAAATACAAAAAAGAATGGTGAGCTAAATGATATATTCTACACACACACAAAGAGAAAGAGAGAAAGAGGAAACACATGCACACACATACACACACACACAGGAAAAACAGAAGAAAATCTGTGTAGAGGTCAGGTCTGGTCTTATTTATACTGTATAGCTGAAGAGAGTGTTCAGCAAAGTAACAGAAAATATGGTAAATTGATTGGAACTCCAAGAAGCATAATGAGAAGGCCTAGCAGTGAACAGAAGACAAGACTGGATGTGTAATATGGGAGGCAAGTATCCATTGGAATGGGGTGAGCGTTGTTAAAGCTTTTGCTGGAAATCTGAACTCTTTCCAATGTCCAATGTCAATAAAGATGTGGAGAAAATAATGTTTATCATTACCCGATGGATGGTCATTCTAGCGTAATGACCTCAAATAAAGTCTGTGTTGCTGTACCAATGCTGGTTGATTGCAGTCTTCTTCCTCAGTCACTTAGGAAGAGGTGCAGGTCTGTAGACAGCTGAATCTTTGGCTTGATGTCCACTGAAATTTAAGAGAGTAACCCTCCCTTACTTGGAACTTTGCTACAGTTTGTTATTGCAGCACTAGAAAACTAGTAGAATAAGTACAAATCTGTCTCACTGAGAGTGCTTCTAAGATGCAGTGCATAAAGACGTGTGAACAGTTAATATGGAGACACAAGGGGATTGTTTTCAAGTAAAGCTACCTGGAAAAGCTTTTGATGAAGTCAGTTTTGGTCAAAGTTTTAAAGAACATGGATTCGTACTAGGAGGAACAGGAACAAAAAGGGTGTAAGCATCACTAAGAATCAATGTACCAAAACAGATGGTATAGACAAGACAAAGTAATGCAAGCGTAGTTTAGTTGTGGTTTTGGGGAGGAGGAGGGGGAGGGGGAGGAGGAGGGGGGGAGGAGGAGGAGGAAGAGGAGGAGGAGGAGGAGGAGGAGGAGGAGGAGGAGGAGGAGGAGGAGGAGGGGAGAGTTTGCTTTATTGAAAGATACTTTCTTGGTAGGTTTAGATCATGAGAAAATATGCTCTTTCCATTTTCTTTCATCTAAAGCAAATGTACTTAAACAAATTACTGAGGAATAACTAGTGAGAAAATAAATTTAGGGAGGTAAGACACAATATTAGAGATGGTCTAATGCCTTTGAGGTCTTTAATGGATGTCTAACATTGTATCTAACATAGACTATAACCTGACTCTCTCTATTGGCCAATCTGGTCAAGATATTATAACCTCACTCGTTTTCCTGAGTGTGATACAATACACCACCACTAAATTGTCATTTATAAACATGAAATTGTCTTTTCCATACTCAAGAGACTTTCAGTATGATTGCTCTTTTCCTTACCATTAAATGGCAGTCCATTCTGCAGTCTTCTTTATGGCATGTTCTACAAACAATAGAGTGGCTTTGGACCTCCAATGCACCTGATTGTTGACTTTCTGAAATGTACTCACTGGTCCTGAGAGGAATGTTAGGCATATGACTCAGATCTGAACAATGAAAGGATGCAGAAACAAAGAAGTGAGTCTCTCACTTTACAAACTTTAAATTATGGACAAAGATGTTGATGCCCTGTATGAGCGTGGTTCTCTGGGGACATCTGTTTGGAAGATGATAATAAAGGAAGTTAAGTAATTATGTTGTGAGGTCTATGCTTTTAAAGTCCTCTTAAACATGGAAATCTGTGTATGCCCAGGGCTTCTCTGGACTGGATGCTTTGGTAAGTGTATAAGGCAAGAACTATGTATCCAGGTAAATTTGCTTTAAATGTCTTGACTAGGTCATAGCTCATTGAATAGCTCACAGCCATCCATTGGACAGAGCACAGGGTCCCGAATGAAGGAGCTAGAGAAAGGACCCAAGGAGCTAACAGGATTAGCAGCCCCATAGGAGGAACAACAATAGGAACTAACCAGTACCCCCAGAGCTGCCTGGGACTAAACCACCAACCAAAGAAAACACATAGTGGGACTCATGGCTCTAGCTACATAGGTAGCAGAGGATGGCCTAGTCAGTCATCAATGGGAGGAGAGGCTCTTGGTCCTGTGAAGGTTCTATGCCCCAGTATAGGGGAATGACAGGAAGCAGGAGTGGGTAGGTTGGTGAGCAGGGGGAGGGGGAAAGGGAAACCAGGAAAGGGTATAACATTTGAAATGTAAATAAAGAAAAAAAATCTAATGATAAAAAGTTAAAAAAAAACCAAGATGATAACATCCCCCCAAAAAAAGGGAAGGAAAAGTAAATTATCATATTTTCAGTTTGTTTCTTCAGTCTCCATTTGAAGCTTGTCAGATTCTCATATAGATTAAAGATGACTACTGCTTAAGTTTTGAGTGCAATGTGATCTTAATAGGAGTTTATTATGTGGTAGCCACACTCAAACTGCAATCAGGTTCTCAGATCAACTTTTGATTCTGTCTACAAAGTTCAGTTCTGCAGGTCTCTGGATCACATTTTCTGTTGTAATTATGGATCATTCTTCCTCTAAGAAGAATATGATTTTGATCACTCAGATACCAATTTCACTCCTGAGCTAAGACAGTAACACACGATGCATAACTTACCGTGCATCTAAACAGTAAGTACTGCATTTTCCCCCCAAGTGGTGCGTACTTTATGGTTCGAGTGCCACCTACAGCCCAGAAATCATGTGCTTACAGTGAGCATCCTAACAGGGTAACTGAAAAGTTTTCATTAGGATGAAGTTTACAGAGTTAAGGACATATTCAGATAGATCCTCAGACATGAAAAGTCAACTGTGTATTTCCTAAGTCTGGCAAAATGAGGGGTGCCATACTCCCAAGTCCTTTGTAGGAGTGTGGGTGGGCAACAATGGTGTCTACTTGGCAGGGAGGTATGGCTCACTCTTTGAAGGTAACTAGATGTTTAAAACCACTATCACTCCCTTCTTCAGTCTCCTTTTTGTTGTTGTTGTTGGCTTCTCTGTTTCTGAGAACAAAAGACACTCATATAAATGAATCACTTTATTCTGGCTCCTGCACATAGAACTGGTACTGAAGTTGATTTGATGGAGTAAATACAGAACAGAATGCCAAAGGGCTCCATGAAAAAATGTCCAGCCAGTACCTTACTCTTAAAGCACAGTATCTAAATTTTATTAACAATTACAAAGAGTATGCCATCTGCAGCATCCCTGAAACTAATCATTGTAGAATGGCAGTGATAAATTAAGATTCCACTTGTTTTTGTACAAGCATAAAGGGAACATAATGGAGAAATGAAATTACAGTGTGTATTCCTGATTAATTGTCAAATATCATTTTAAAGCCATGATGACCTTGACCCCATGACTAAATGATGCCAGATACCCTGAAGACTCTTCTCAGGGTCTTGGGAAGAAGCAATTAACCTAGGCATTTTCATTTTTTTTTTTGTTTTGGTTTGATGTAGACTTATTCACTGCTGCACACCAAGCCTGCCTTGTGCTGGTGACATGCAACCACAGTGGAGTCTTCCTTATCATAGTCCATAGTTGTAGCCCATTGTGTTCATAATGTATCCTAGGAAACAGTTGAAAGTGAAAAGTTTTGGTCAAGAAATAGGTTGGCTTATTTTATGTGATACATCAAGAGAAAGCATGATGCTTCCAAGACCCAAAGAAGTATAATACAGAAATCTGCCATCACTGTGATGTTGGACTCACCTTTCTGAAAGGGGAGCTTTGGCAGCATCCAGGTATGACTGGACGCAAGACCATTAACTTCTGGGGGATGAATAAGGTCTTCGCTTCTGTGCTTCTCTGTAGTAACTCCTTTAGAGTCCCTTTACAGTTACAGAAACTGGAGCACAGACTTCCACAGGACTGCATCCTTTTTTGCATAAAGAGACATAGGGGGATAAGGGGCATTTCCTGTCATTACCACACATAACTGGGAAATCGCTTGATTGAGGGCTACACTGTAGTTCATACCAGAGATACCTTCAAGTCTGGAAGCTTCTTCTACAACCTTAGAGTCAACTTGGTTAAAAGAGAGAACAAGAAAGGAAGGTGTGAAGGAAAGTCCCCTTGTGGTGAGAAATTCCTGTGCAGTTTTCATTTAATCATAAAGTCAATGACTATAAATGGCACTTGACAGTTAAGTCAGCATGCGCCTTATAATCCAGTTTCTCTGTTGTGCCTCCTCTGTGTATGTATAAAATCAAGTGGGCACTTACAATTTATTATTATGTTTCACAGTGATCACCTAGGTGCAGAACCAGAGCGGGATCCTTTCTCTGGGGCATTTTGAGTCCCTGCCACATTCTCCCACATGGGGCTCAGGGCCATCTGAGTATGGTGCAATTCCTGAAGGTTGTTGTGGTAGTTACCAACAATCTGGTGGTTTGAAACGTTGAGCCTTTAGTCTGTCATAGTCCTGGAAGGCAGACATCTGAAACTCAGTTACCAACACTGGTAACAGATAATACAAATTCAAGAGACACATGAGAATGAAATCGTTTTTAATATACAATTCTACAAACATGAACCCCAACATGAGTGTAAGGCAGCAATGAATGCCATTCCCTTTGGAGCAGTATAGTGGGTTTTAAAGTCCCTTGATGGTGAAAAGTTCCTGTCCTGTCTTTCCATAGGCCATGACTCTCCCCCTTCCCAAATTTCTTTTCCTGTTGGTTAAAGGCACAGAGTTATCTGATAACTAATTTGGGCACTGAGATGGCAGCTGTCCATGACCCCGGGCTCAGTGCTGCAGCAGACAACCTGTAACTCTGCAGCTCTCAGAGTTCCGAGATATGTGGTGCCAGCCCCCAGCTAGGGTATAAAGAGACCTCGTGCCTCCCACTTTTCTAACCCTATCCCCTTCCTAGGTTTTGTTCTCAGGTCAATCATGTTGTTCTGTACATGTGGTCATTTGTTCAACAAATATTTGAGTACCTCTCTTAAGCAAGATTATAAGGCATACTGGGTGGAGGACAGGTACTAGCATGAACTTGATCTTTGACTTGGGATATCAATTAGAGTTTAAAGCATTGTCCTAGATAAAACCCAGCAACAGCAACACGAGTCCATCATGAACACTGAGCAACCAGCTGTGTTGAGCATAGTCTGTTCCCTTATCCACCTGCATTGTGCTCACTGTGGCTCTCATTTCCACACGCATGTGCACACATTTTTATAATGCCCAGAGCCCTCAAAGGCTTTCTTTAAGCAGTTGAGTCACCCACTAAACCCATCACACTGCCCGTTCAAGGGAAGTTGATCTAAGGAGCCAATGGAAGGAGGGATAATCATCGGTGTCCTTTTCATCCAGGATGTAACAGAAATCGTGTCTCTATTTACTAAAAAGCAAAATTGGGCAGCCAGTTTGCTTGTGGTATAAAATCCTTTCCCATGTAGTTGTAACCGTTTCATGGAAAGTTCACCATGTTCTTAGAGAATAACCGATTCCTCTGTTAATCATTGAATCCCACTACAGTGACATCTCCTGGCCGATGTGAGAGATGACAGGTAGACCTCTGAGGGATTTGAAATTCTTGAGATCAAAAAGCAATGAGAGAAAATTTGGTTTATCGGATGCCTGCTTTCCAACCTCCAGCATTGTATAATATTCGATTCCTATTCTGATTATCCCTACCTTCAGAGCAAAGACGGTTTGAGAAACCTAAAATAATAGTAGCTCTGTTTACTAAGGAGAAATCAATAAAGTGAAGTCGAAGAAAAAGACACAACATGGTTCTAGTGAGAAGACCCCGTGGGAAATGACGGCAGGGACTTGTAACGTTAGATAGTCAGGCTTTCTGCTCAGAGACTCTCAACCCTCTCCTTATCTTTGCATACAAGTTGGAAGACAGGCTATAAAAAAACTATCTTTTTTTTTTTTTTTTTTTTTTTTTTTTTTTTTTTGCTTTGGGATTCAAGGCTGACCAGTGATCACACAATTGTGTGCTGACTTTCGGCTCCTTTATTCACGTTTTACAACAAAACAGCCATTGTTTACAGCCTAATAATAATATAATTGCAGACAGGCAGGAATAAAAACACAAAAGGTCTTTCCTCCACAGATAGAAAGTTGGCTTTGATACAGGCCAGGGAGAGCAAACTGGGTGCATTTCCTGTGAAAATGTTTTTTTCATGATGTCGTAATGCAAATTGCTCATGGAGCTTTTAAAGACTTAGAACTTCTAAGATGTACCCTGCATGCTACTCTGCTGTGCTTCCTTGATGGTCTGCCTCACATCCAGCCTGGTTTCCCCCCTCCACCCCCACCCACATCTCTGTCTTTCTGTCTCTGTTTCTTTCTCTCTCAGTGTCTGTCTTTTTCTCTGTCTCTATCTCTCTCTCTGTCTCTGTCTCTGTCTCTCTCTGTCTCTCTCTCTCTCTCTCTCTCTGTGTGTGTGTGTGTGTGTGTGTGTGTGTGTGTGTGTAGTGTCTCTGGAGCTGTCTATTCATCTCTGTTTTCTTCCATAGCAAATGAGGAAGGTAGAAACTCTGTGGTTGTCACAGAAATGTATCCAAGGCACCTTGGTAATGTGAGATAAAACTGGAGTAGCTCCTACAGTACTAGAAACCCCTTCTTCTAAGGGGACCTTGATGTTTTGTTGTTCTAAGTATGTAAGATTGCTGTCCAGATAGGATATAGCTTAACCTTGATTCACTTTTTCACATTTGAGCTATAAAATGCAATTTTAGAAGCTAACATGTTTGAGAGGTCTGTAGGTCTTAAAAAGTAAAGAGTTCTAATATCAATACTCATAAGTGACAAATAATGTAATTGTCCTCAATATACCATTGTATTATGTCAACCAAAAATATTTATGTCCTAAACACACTATTAATTTAGTCTTTTAAAAGTCTACAGTAGGGACACAGTTCCAGAATCATTTGTGAACAGTTGATGTGTTTGGTCACTAAAATCAGCCCAACATGTACATCGTGTTCATTTTTTAAGAGAAGTGTTTTGTTTTGTTATAGAAGAGAACAGTGGTCTTTAGGTGAAAGACGAAATAGAACATAGAGAATTTTCTTACAAGGAAATTCAAATGTTTCTTTAAAAATTCTGCCTAATTAGAGATGAAGGGGCACAGAGCATTCTGTTGGCTTCAAGGCATCCTCACAGAATACTCCACAGAAGAGTACAGAACCCAGAGGAATGGGAGACAAGTCTCAAAAACACAATAGCACCGAAGCAAAAACTACCATTTTGCTTACTGCTGAATGTTTTTATGGCAATCTGTCATCTATTTTCCAAGTTTGCGACCTACCAGGCATTTCTCCTAGGTAAGCTAAAGTGTGTATTTTCTCACTAAAGTGGCATGTCATTTGAAATCAAGGCTTTGTATTGATCCACACTGTCTCTGCTTGAGCTGATTGCCCAAAGAATCATTCGTTCAGTGATGAATAAATCTAGAAGCGTGACAGGACTCTCAAAATCAACCCCATCTAGGTGATTTTCTGACAGAGGAAAAAAATAGAGTGCTTTCTTATAAGAAAAGATCAATTGGGGACATAGCTATGAATCTCAATGACAATAAGGGCATATTTTTGGATAAGTGCAAGACCAGTGGGCAAGTCAGTGCTTTTTGTTTTAGATGATGCTAAACTGTAGCCTCCAGCCAACCTGGCTTGCAACTTGATGCTCTAGGTAGAGCCCCATTCATTCATCCATGTTTCATCCACAACTGTGTTCACCATGTGATGATGGACTTGAGTGGATGCAGAAGAGATGACATTGTCTGCAAAGCTTAAAAGGTTCACTGCCTGTTCCTTTACTGAAGAATGTGGACAACCTTTGCTTTCTGGTCTCATATATTTATAACATTTATTAGTTCCTGTACCCAAGTGGCCATAATGAAACCAAAGAGTTCTGGATAGAGACCCAAATCATTTCATGAAAGAGAAGCATCAAAACCAGGCAGGCTTTTAGCAAGACTGAAGCATGTACTCTGAACAAAATAATATTGTTACTAGATTATTTGCACTACCAAGTATACTTTTTCATAAGTGAATCATTTAAATGTGTGCATGTGTCTGTGCGTGCGTGCGTGTGTGTGTGTGTGTGTGTGTGTACCAAAGTATATATGTTAATGCCAAAATTTGGGGGATATTTTCTCCTTGTTCCTTTACACAGTGTGCTGGGTGTTTTTTGTCTCCTGGACTCAAGTCCTATTCTGGGACTAGAGAATTAACTAAGATACCACATCTATAAAATTGGCCTCAGGCAAGTTTTTAGGGTATTATCTTTTTAAAATAATGATTGATGTGGGAGGGCATACCTATAGGTGGTGTCCCTCTCATGTATCTGGTATTGGATGGTATATGTGAATGGGCTTATGCCATGAGGAGCGAGCCAGTAAGGACAAAGTAGTGTCCCTTCCACAATTAAAGTGGTCCAATGTAATGGGCCTGCTACCAGGTTGGTGGTTGATCACCTAGGAGTGATCAACTGCTATTCAGAGGCTCAGTGCTGGTCTCTCCTGCTGGCAGGTTTGTCATTGAACAGCAGCTGTAGCCTTAGTTAGGGGAGTGAGTGTTGTCAAGCCCACATATCATGTCCACTTCAGTCACTAGGACACGGATTCTGAGCGTGGAACACAGAACTTCATGCTTTCCTAAAAAGTACCATTATTTGTTGGCCTACAAAGTATATTTCAAAAAGAAATGCAGCATACCAAAGTAGTAATCCCAGATACTCCCAAGTGTGTAGCTTGAAAAGTGATTTCATTTTTTTATTTCCAGTAGCTCTTGAAAGGTAAACAGAGTTTGAATAGAGTATCGAAAAATAAAATGATAGTTTTAGCATGTGATAGCAGTAACCAATACAGGAAATCACATGTCCATACACACTGAAAGGAATGAACATGTTAAGAATAGGCCACCAGGCATAGTGTAAGGCTGTCTTGGATTAACCTGATATCTGTTCTTGCAAAATACACATGGCTCTTGAAAATACTTGATGTCCCAGTGGTTTTTGGTAGCCACCGAGGGTGTTGTAAGAAGATATTACTGGCTACAGAACAGCTTGCAGTAGGAGCCTCCTACTTGAATGTTGCTCTGTAGGGCATCACTGAGTGGCACACTGGGCCCTGCAGTTAGACCATGTCGTCCAAGCATCTCACCAGGCATAACCTCTGTGGATGGTGATCATGGCAGCAGGCAATGGTAATGGTAATGAGAATGGGTTTATGTGGATATATGTAGTTTCATATATTTAACATATCAACCCCATAGTTGGGTCCTTATATTTTAGATAGCTAAAAAAGAATAAGTTTGAATAAAGAGCAGTTAAAGTATCTCCCAATAATAGACCACAATTTAGAAGAGAAGCCTGTACTGCCTGTGCTCTTGAAAATGTAACTTTTATACTGCTGAAAGAAATTATATGTTCTGAAAACTTGAAATCATCTCAATCATAGGAAATACTGGCTTTTACATTTTCCCAGACCATTCAGGAGAAGGTAATTTGGGTGTTTTTTTTTTTTTTTTCACTTAATTTTCCAAATAATTGCGGTGGTTCCTCCCCATTTCTCCATTAATATAGGCCAGATGGCTGAAGAGAGGTAGCGAAGAAAAATGTGAACTTAGGGATGGAGACATAAAACAAGCTGGCCATGGAACTGAGAACACTGGTGTAATTTCATGTAATTTTTCTAACCGCAAGCTGTAACAAGCCGTCCAGGCTGCTATTGTTCTTCATGGTCCTGGCAGGCCCTGAAGGTTTTATTTGGAGAGATGGATGGCCAAACAGTGCCGCACTGAACCACACACTGTCCAAAGGCTTGCCAAGCTGCTGAGGGACAGGACTGCTCCTCTTCCCTTGGTACAAGGGTGGTGGGAAAGCAAATAAACTCCCCTTAATCTCTTCCTGCTTCTCTTTTCAGCCCTTTCTCTCTTTCGTTTGAATTCATTTAATGCCTCACTTGCATTAATCTGCCTATATTTTTCTCAAACCTATGGTGTTCCTTCTATATTTAGGATTTAATATTTGTATAATTAAGCATTTACAAAAGCAAGGATTAATTGGTTCCATTTTTTTTAAAGTATACTATGTACAGACTCTATTAGATTCAGCTCAGTGAAGTCTGATAAGAGTGGACAGAGATTTGGAATTAGAGTCATTGAACATCTGTGGTCTCAACTTATGATGTATATGAGTTAATAAAAAACCAAACAGGACTCACCTAAACCATTGCTCCATTAATACCCTCTACAGTAGTGGAACCTGGAAGGTTGGCACATCACCTCTTTGCTCAGAGAATGTGCTTGGCATTGTACTATGGGGTGCTCTTCTGCACTTCCAATTGTCTGTGTTGCCTTTGGAGAAGACGAAATGTTCTTCCTGCAAATTACTATTCTAAGTAAATGGAAGTTCTGTATGATAATATGCAGCAGACCTCATATAACTCGATGCATCCATGCAATCCCATTGGCCAGAGTTTGTGTCAGATAATCATACATTTCCCCATGCACTGACAAGCAAATATATTTAGGACTCATTTTTAAAGTCACCATGGAATAAGAAAGATTACCACTGGGCTAAATGAATGATGAATAAGACCTTCCCCTTGTCCAGCAAATTTCTCAGTGTATTTTGCGATATAGCAATTTAAATACATAGTCTATGCAGAAATATATAATGTACTACAAGAGACAGCTAGGTGTAGAATTCTATAGTAAAATGAGGGAAAGATGGGCAGCCTAACTGAGGCACATCAAGAAAGAATTTAAGTCCACATCTCATTCCCACAAGGACTGACTTCTACAAATATTTTCGGTTATTTCCCAACACTCTTACAAGAAATAAAAGGACAATTTTTATGTTGAATGTCCCTCAAACACAAATACTTGAGGAAAAGTTAATCACATAATTCATCACAAAGCTCTACACAGATAAACTTCATGTCCTCATTCGTCCTTCATTACCCTTGCCATAAACGCTTTTGGGGGTTCCATTGCTAGGTTACAAGAAGGATAGATGATCTATTCAACTAAGAGTATATATGCCCTCCAGTATCACTCTCAGCAAAAAGTGAGCACCCCTTTGACTCCGTTAAGAAACCAGGATTGTAGGAGTTCTGCCTAGCAACCAGAAAAGAAAGAAGAATTGTAACAATAATATTGTAACCATGTTGGTAGATTTATTGAAATGGAATGAACAACAACAAAAACAACAAAAACCCAAAACAAAGCAAAACAAAACAAATCAATAGCAACAACAAACAAACAAGCATGGCATGAAAGTCACAAGTCTATTTGCCTTAGCAGTAACTGCCTCTAAATCCAAGCACAATTTGGAGAAACAAGCCTTATTAGAATGCATTCATGAAGATAAAATCCTCAGTTACTGAAGTTTGTACCAAGGCTACACAGAGAAACCCTGTATCATAAAAACAAAAACAAAAAACAAAAAAGAAAAAAAAAAAGAAAAAATCAGGTTCTGTGTGTATCACATACAACAAAACATCACTCTATGAGAGTTGCAGGCTCCAATTCAGCAGGAGTTGATGCTGTTGATGCTCTGTCCTGTTAAACCTGGGCTTCTGTTTTGCTATGAAGACCTTTGACTGAGGCAGGCTTGTGTCCTTGAGAACGGCCTCCTGCCGCAGTTTAGCCGGCTATACATGTTAACTCTATTTACCTTCAGAGGAATGCCTAGAGAAGTATTTGGTAAGTAACTGGACCCTACCACCTAGCCCAGTTGACCCACAAAGCTAAACATCAATAAATGAAAAGAAATTTGAAACATCAGCACTTACAGAAAAAAAAAGCATAGTAATAAATTATAACAGAGAAGCTATAGATTAGCATTTTATAAGGAATTGTAAATGTAGATCATGTATAGATGCAGCTTTGAAGGATTTTGCTCTTTGAAAATGTCATGCCTATGCACAAGGAATTTCTGGCCATTTTTCTTGCATCAACTCTCCCTCCTGCTAAAGCCCTTTGCTGTCTTCTTAAGAAGGCCCCTGTTATTTTGACACCCGTTTTTCATTTTTTTTGACTCTGAGTTTAGTTATTATTGCTTGCATGAATGTGAGTGTGAGTTATAAATGGGACATATGTACTGTAGCAGTGAGTCCAACACTGA
The DNA here is from genome assembly GCF_000001635.26 of Mus musculus. NCBI lineage: Eukaryota > Metazoa > Chordata > Mammalia > Rodentia > Muridae > Mus > Mus musculus. The sequence continues at coordinate 26,633,348 of NC_000081.6, read as the reverse complement.
AACAAAGAACACCCTCTCCCCCAGAATCCTTTAGCTGTACACAGTCCCACATGAAAGGTTGGGGAGCCTCATTCTCCCATCCCACTTCATAATGAAGTAGTAGAGGACCCATCCTGTTCAGATCCTGTACAAAGGACAATATTTCCCACACTCCTTCCCAATCCATGCGTTCTCTCTCTCCTTCCTCATCTTATTTTATATACAAGCACTGCTGTCTCTCACCATTTCTAAGTCATGCTTTACCAAATCACCTTATATTGTGGTCTTCATTTTTTAACAGACTTCATGTCTGTCAATCACTGGGAAACAATGAAGCCAATGAACACAGGGCATCTGTCCGAGCCTCAGTGTTTACAGCTGTATGTAACCCACAGTAGACTTGAGATGACTATTTGTGCACCAGAAGATTGATTTCTAGCTGTTTTAGGCTTCAAGTTGGGGAATCTGCCACAAAGCCATTTGATCATTTTCTCCTGAAATAGACAAGTATAACCCTGACTTCCTACTCTCAGATCCTCACCTATGGAGAATCTGAGCGTTTGTTGGTATTGTCCTATATTCTCCACAAAAACTTTGTTTTCTTGAACACATCTTTTTTTCCACATATCTAAGAGAAACAATAGGAAAGAAAAGCAAATCTTCAGCAAGTGAGTGGCTGAGGTAAACAGAGTCAATTTGAATATATCAAAACATGAATTCTATATTGAATTTCACAATTGATATTATATTCATTACAAATAATTCATTCTTCTTGTCCTGTCTCAGTAATTTCTTTTAGCATCTCTCCCCTCTCCTCAGTTTTTAGATATTTCACAACCTCTGAGAGAAATGTGCTAGGCAATCTCTTCTTCAAAATTCTCATCAGTTTGCTTAGTAATAAAATATATGGCCTGGTGTAGTGCTGTCCACCTTTAATCCCAGTACTTGGGAGGCAGAGGCAGGCAGACGTCTATGAGTTCAAGGCTCCTCTATTCTACATAGTGTGTTCCATTTCAGCCAGAGCTACATAGTGAAACCCTGTCTTGATAGAGAGAAAGAAAGGAAGAAATGAAGGAAGGAAAGAAGGAAGAAATGGAGGAACAAACAAAGGAAGGAGTGAAGGAAGGAAAGAAGGAACAGAAAAAAACATATGTAATGATGTCAGGAGCCTGTGTTTGTTCCCTGCACTCACCTGTGCCTGTTATACACCTTGTACATGAGCAAGTCAGATTCTCCAGGACATGGAGAGGAAGCTCGCACATGGGTCAGCCACCATATTTGAAGACAGAGACCAGAATTCTCCCGAGCAACATGGCTACCTAGATCAGCTATATTGCCAAACTCTGGCTTTGACTGAGAGTCAAATGTTGCCTCAAAGAATAAGATAGAGAAGCAATTGGCTCTGATTTTTGTTATCAACTACCACCCACCTCATGCCTAGGTAGACAAGTGCATGCTCACACACATGTGTACACCTACACACAGGCAAAAAAAAAAAAAAAAAAATCTTGCACATCCATACCAAAAAAAAAAAAAAAGGACACAAACACACAAAGATGTTAGGAAAGGAAAACATGGTGTGTCTTTACTTCCAATGAATTTTTGATACAATTTAATTCTCTTTAGGCATTGATTTCCATTTTTCAGATTAAGAATGAAAAGGAGAAAATTAAAATCATCCTGCTCTTTGTTTTTCTCTGGTTAAATGGCTTAAACAGTCTCATAGTTGGAGCTGTGGGGATGACTCTATAGAATGGTTGAGAAGACATGCAATGCTGACCACTGATGTTGATATTCACAGACATGAGCATGCACGCTCACAACCTGACTTGGGAACATATATGCATGTGTGTTGTGATGCTATGCGCAGTTCAAAGAATAACTTAAAGGAGTCAGGTCTCTCCTATCTTGTCTGTCCCAGGAATTCACACCAGCTTGTCAGTTTAGGGGACAAGCACCTTTACCTGCTGAGCCATCTCCCCAGCCTCTAAAAGTTCACTCTAATGCATGTGTCTATGGACAATTCACTCTGAAACAAATGAAAAACCAAATGGGGTTTCCTATATTATCTGCTTCTATTAGCTTTGGTAGATATAAGACCAAAAACCAAATGAAAGTTCTAGGATGAACTTAAAACCCAGTATCAAACTTCAAAACATAAAGTACTTAAAATACTTTGCAAAACTATGGAGTTGGGAGAATGTGGAAGGCATTTGAATGTAGATATATCCTTCACAGTGGGATACATTTGAGAATGTTGATGTCCTGATAATCATTAGATCATATGTAAAATAGGACATGAACATATGTTTCCCCTGTTGTATGTGGGTTTAACACAGAGAGAGCTATATGGGCAGACTGGACCAGTCATGAATTGATTAATGCCCCAGCTCACTAGAGGTGGCTTCACTCACAGCTGGAAGCAGCTTTTGCTTGGTTAAGAAGCACCTTAGAGACAGATTGATAGCTAAACATTCATTCTCTTCTCCCTCCGGTTTATAATGTGCCTTAATAGGGTTACCTGCCTGGGCTACAGTTGACTTTTTGTCAAATTTGCTCTGTCTTCTGAAGTCTCTTGTATTTCTATATATCATTTCCTATTTCTACAGTTGTTAGGCGAAGCTTGAAGTTACAGCCACACTTAAGTTTCCCCCCTGAAGGAAGAACTGTGACCTAATGTAATGATAAACTGTAAACAATTCTTTTTTTTTTCCATTTTTTATTAGGTATTTAACTCATTTACATTTCCAATGCTATACCAAAGTAAACAATTCTTATAATCACAAATGGACAACAATTCAAATCACGCTCAAGTAGACAGGCATGAGCTGCATCCAGTCAGACTGTCCATTCTGAACTGTTTCCTATGCTCACTTCCTTTTCTCTGCTCTTTAAAGTAGTCTACTCATGTGGCAGGGTGGATATGGGGAACCAGTTCTCTTCCAGAGGTTTGTTCGTTCTAAAATGACCGAGCCACTCAAGATCTGCACATGTGAGATTATTGTATCTGTCTCTTTTTATTTTTAAACACATTTAAAATTGAATATTATATTGAGAAACAGGAAACTGAAGATTTGGGCATGAAGAGAGCTACCAAATGGGACAAGGACTTAGGCCACGTTGCCTCTTAGCAATCCCAACAAGTAAAGAGGATGTCCATACTAGTGATGAAGATCTATAGGTCAGGATTTTATCAACTGCAGTGTGTGTGCTGTTGATAGAGCTCTGAATCTGCTGCTCTTGAAGCCACCTTTAGATTTGTTCCATTGTCTTTATGTACATAGTCTTTGAAGATTTTGACTAGGCTCTATGTTCACAATATCCATCCATATATGTCCTCCAGCAGTTGTGAGTGTACCTTTATTCTTTGGGTGACAAGTGAAAATGAGTGTATAAAAATGTGAACATTAATTCAATTTTATAATTTTATAATTCTCATAATATATAATCCACTATTGGGAAGTCTCCACCACAGCACCCTTGCATATTTTATGGGATGCTCACTCTCACTTGTTTCAGTGATGGTGATTAAAAATACAGGGTCTAGAATTTTATGGATCTCGATTAGAATCCAGTGTGTACACTCTCAAAATCCATGTCCTCTTTTCAAAAATAAAAAGGCAAAAGGATGTGCCTAAAAATAGGAATGACTACCTAGGACTGTTAGGTCAATCAAATTCAATAGTGAATATAATTATTGCAGTGTACAGCCTAATAGAAAGTAACGACTCAATACTTCTCAGCCATCAGTATATCGCTGCAATTTCAAATAGATAATCATTGATTATACAAATCATTCATCCATACCAATGCTTTGTATTCTAGGAGGTATAAATCATTTTAAAGAAAAATAAGCTTTAGACATTTTTCTAGAAGAGTGGGATTATATGGGATGTGAAAATGGGTTTAAGGCAAACTGTATTGAGGGAGGTGTAGTGCTAAGACAGAGGGGGGAGATGAGGGAAAAGTGACCTGAAAAGAATTACATGTTTAATAACTGAGAAGTATGCTCCTGGAATTGGATGTGTAATGGAGTGTTCAGGTATTTTATCGGCTAGCAGTGGGTGACATACACATGTATAGCTAGAGTTTCAGAATTTCTTTGGGTTTGCAAAATATTTGGTTTAGCAACTTGAACAGCTTAGAAAATAGAACTCTAGATATTTTAATGTATTATCAGATATATAAGTGGGGTGTAGACATAGATGCAGACAAAGAACCCATGCACATTAACTAAGTACTACATTTTCTAAAAGAAGTAAAATAATAAACCAATGTCACTGAATAATTATCTACAAACCTTGTATGATGTCTAAAAGAATAAATATGGACAATTGGCATATTTATATGCACCCAACTATGAAAAACTTCGATTCTGTTATTTTATCTACCTTAACTTTGTTCACTGAAAGTATCTATATAGTAATAATATGGTTACATTAAGTTTATCTGTCTCTGTATTTTCTCAAATCTCACTTAGGAAACTTAAGTAAAAACAGATTATAACAGTTTGTTTAATATTTTTCTCTTCTTGTGCTTATTCTATATTTTCATTATTGAGCACATATTTTGGGACCTAGTAGTTTTAAGCATTCTTGAAATATACAATCAAATGTAATGGAGCTATTCCTATTTTTATATCTGCATTTTTACCCTTTGTGTGTTTCCTAATAAAAGAAAAAAAAAACAGAAGTTGGTGTGGAGGCAAAAAATAAAAGATATCATCTCCCAGCTCTGACATTCAAGTTACCACAGCTAAGGCCTTAAACTACAGAAGCAAGTTTTTTCACTTCTTTTAGAATCAATGTTCAAGCTCAAGGTAGGGCTGTCTTCTTGCAGGGCCTATTTCTTGGCTGCTAGATAGTTTTCCACCAACCTTTCCAGTCTGGGAGGTGCTGCCGTACTCCTGTTAGGAGACATTTGATCATGGTTTTTGCAACTAATTATTTCATTGAAGAGAATAAAGAGAAGGGGGAATGCAGCGAGATGCTGTTTGGATGCAGAGAAACATAAATGAACAACTTTTGAATAGAATTCCAGTGCAGAATAGTTATCCAGCCTCCATGGAAACAGAATTCTTTACTGGACCCATTGCAGAGGCAAACTTGCTAAGCTTTATAGAATGTTAGTGCTTTCATGATGATGTTAACCTCATTCTCTGAACTACTGCATATTTATAGTGGGTTTTTACCAGAGTGAGGCCTTGAGATTAATCCTCATTTTTATGAGACATATTGAGAGGTGATGAGACTCATGTACCAGTTTTGAGAAGCCTTGATTTAATAAATTATTTTGGAGCATTGGACATTTACCTCAGTCTACATACCTGACCACTTAGGACAGGAGGGTTCTGTGAGAAATTGAAGTAAAATATAGGATTTATGAGTAATAATTTTCAGCACCTATAAAGTGTTCTGTATTTGCTTTAAGGGGTTTAAAATTTCACACTTTTCTGCTTTCATCAAAACTCAGTAGGCTGCACTAAATCAAATGGCTAGATATTGAGTTTTAGCTGAAGGGTGTTTTTAGGAAGGTGACAGCCAATGGCTGTGTTTGAGAAAATGTAATTTCTTTTAGATTAAAGTGTAATATATGTTTCATTTTGAACTGTCTGGAGAATTCTATGAATACATATTTATGTGTGAAAAGTACTGTTGGATTCTCACTAGTGAGATGCAAATTTTCTGCATCTATGCCAAGGCTTTGATATAAAAGCACGATTAAAATAAGTTTGGGTACCAAGCAATGTTTGCATCTTCAAACGTGCTGTTGTAATAGAAAACGTGACCCACCCATTATATTTTATCTCATTGTTAGAAAGCATTCCAAATTTAATTGGTGGGAATAAATGACCAGAATAAGTTGCTTTGTAATTTGTCTAATCCTATAGTACGTTCTGACCTTGGGTGTAGGAGACATGACCATCCCCCACCCATAAGGACCTTGAGTTTTCAAATCCAGTGAACACACAGCTAATTTGATAGTTTTAGCTTTGTGTGGTAAGCACTAAATTAGGCTGAGCTAACAATAAACTGTTGCATATGATAGTACTTGGTGATGTTAGGCTGTGGTCCTTTCTTGGATTTAGTATCCTCATCTATAAAAGAAGCTGTTTTTCAATTTTTTTATTGCTATTGCATTGGCAAATACCCAAGTATTTCTAAAAATTCATTGGATTCTTTATAATATTGATGCACATTTTATATGCTGCCTTAATCTCAAAGTTGATTCAATTTTTTTGTAGTGCTATGATTCATGTTTTTTATGTAAAGACACTAAAGTTGACAATCTCTACAAAAGCTCCTATTTTGACAGTCATATTGAGAATTTCATCAGAAAGAAAAAGGCAGCTCTTAATCAAGTCTTTGTTTAAAAAAAAAATCTAAAAGAACAATCATATCCTAGTGTCTTCAAAAGGTGTAACTGCTTCTTAGAGACCATGAAATGTATGTGATCAAAAGGAAAGTGCCTATGGTTTTTGGATCTACAATGAGAAAGCACCACATCTCCTGTTAGGGAGGTTTAGGAAGGTAAACTCCACCCTTTGTGGCAAGACTGATGGGAGAAAGTACTGGAGACTTACTAATGGTAGATGGATGAGTCCCACGTAGCAGAAAGGTAAGTCTTCAAAGGCAAATAATACTATAGGGATCTTTCCTAATAAATCTGTTAAGGTTTTTTTAAACTATGTTTTCTCTTGTATCTGAATTCGTCATGCACAACAAGCTCAAACATTTTTTTTTCCAGCTCAGTAATAAGAATCTGGGCAAAAAAATGAAAAAGCTAATGCAACTTAAAATTACAAGATTAGAAATTTTAAACCTACATTTTAGATCTAAAATACTCCCCCAAAAATTACGTGCTAAAGGCCTGACCAGAATATAGAACACAGTGGGGAGAGCAGAGGCACTGGGAGCAGGCCTTGATTGACATCCAGAGGCCTTAGCCCTTCTTTTTTCTTCTCCTCATGGTATGGACATCCTATCCCTCACCACACTGTGCCACCTCAGATCAGTCCAAAGTATAGAGTCCAAGTGAACATGGGCAGAAGTCTGTGACGCCATAAGACCAACCATCTTGTCATAAACTCTTTTCATCTTTTCATGGATGTTAATAACTAACATTTTTAAAGACTGGATACCAGCCCAATTAACCCAATGAATAAATGCTACATATTGTATGTGTTTGTGCTCTCCACTTCCCAGTAGTCCTTTAGATTCCCATGTCGTATAGGACATAGGGTCTGCTGGCATTCAGAGAGGTAGGGCAGGGCGTGAGCATGTGAAGAGAGCTGGGCCACAGCTTTGCTGTCTATCACTCGTCATGTTTGTTCAATGCAAGATGCATCTCCATCTCTCTATAAATGACTAACATCGCATTAATCCAGGAAACGGTGAAGAATCCTGTCCATGACAGTGGGGACCAGCAGAGCTATTTACTCCTGATTTTCAAATCTGTAAAAAAGCAAGGATCTTTTTTGAACTCTTTTTCAGAGCTAAGTATTAAGGGGTAGAAAGTTTTCTCATCTAGCAAAGGAAGGTCATTTCTTTGTCTATGGGCAGAAGTGATTCAAATTTGCTGAGATGACATGAGCTAAATTAATCATTGCTTATGATGGGCTCTGGGCTCAAATGAGAGATGCTGCCTTAATATAAAAGGCAGAGAACCATGGAGAAAAATGCCCCCAAGATCAGCCTTAGGCCTCCATATGCATGCATATCTCACTAACATATACACAAAAAATGCTATGTTTCTAAAGGTAAATTTATTAAAACCTGAATTTTTTTAATGTTTCAGTTAAATAATAATTTGTAAAATATGTTACTTCCTCCTTAGCTAACTCTACTCAATGCTCATTTAAACATGTTCGTCACTCAAATGTATTAGGTATTGGAAAGTGGATTGGTGATTGGTAGTGCTTTGCACCATATCTGATGACCATGGTCCAATCCTGGAGACTTACATGGTGGAAGGAGAGAACTAGCTCCAGAAATGTGTCCCCTGGCTTCCATAGACATGCTATAACAGACAGACAGACAAACAAACACATAAATATAAAAAGCACAACGTTTTTATGTAAGCATATTAGCAATAATTGTTTCATAATAAAATGAAACAGGACTTAAGCCTTTACATTGGAAGAAATTTGAATGTTACCGTTTCTTATAGCTACGTGCATCTGTCTCATTAAAAAGTTTCCAGGACATTATTATAGCAATGAAAAACTCAAAGAGCAGGTAAATAGGCAATCTATGAATTGACCTGAAATTGCCTACTGGGTAAAAATTTACAAGGGAATAGATGGGAAAGAATGGTCTGCAAAGCCTGAAACTGCCCTCTGAGCCACAGCCACAGTCCTTGCTCCAATCTAGGACACTGTTTATTATTAATTCCTATGTACAACCCCAGAACGATAACCTCAGTGAAGCTGATCAGCCAAGGGGAGGAGACTAGCAACTAGATATTTGGGCTCAGGGGCAAATGACCACATTTTCAGCAGTGCAGGTCATGGGGCTTGGTCATAGTTACTAATGTCTGTCTGGAGGTATAAAAGCAGCCAGGAACTAGCTAGGGCTGGAAAAGGCCTGCAAGCCTTAGTTTGCTCCCCAGGGCCGTCTGTGATAGGAGACTAATTTTGTTTTCTAATTATACTGCTGCAAATGAAAGGCTTGAGGCTCCAGAAGGTCCCACAGCTGTATGAGAACTGCATAAATGCAATCGCTCATCGGGACACTCTCAGCAGAGTTCAAACATCTGGATGCTTGGAAATCTAAGCTCACAAGTGAAAAACACCTATTACGTTATCATTATGATTACTGCTAAACATCCGTGGACTTCACTCCAACAGTGATCTCAGCGTGTTTAAAAGACTGGAGACAGAAAAAAAAAAGCAAAACAGTACACTTTCCCCTTCTCTCTTTGAATCCAGTATTGTAAGACAGATCTGATAGGGGAGAGGCCTTTCTGCTACATTTTGTGTTTCTTAATATTGCATAGCCTTTTAAAATCACTACACAGGCCAGTAAAAGGGGGATGAACCCAGGGCTCGAATGGGGAAAAGTCAGCTTTCTTTCTTTATCCTGGCTCTACATAAGAAGACTTGAGAAAATGCTTGTCTCCTCACCCATCGCTCTACCAACATGATAGCCCAATGTCATTACTGTGTAGGGGTAAGTGAGTCGTTGTCCTGTTGGAATATCGTCTCCCAGATAAGAAGGGCGCCTCATCTTCAACTTCCCCACTTACTGAATGGGGCCTGACACATGGTAGGTCCTCAATAAATGCTTCCGTGATTCAAAAGCATCATTGTGAATAAATTTCCAAGAGAGAAACCATTTGTAACTTCATTAATGAAGTTAATAATTTTACTGACATCACTGACTAAAAACAGCTTTCCCTAAAATACCTCTGTGATTATTAGCTTTCATCTTTCTGTTGTGAAGATTTCTTCTTAACTTCCTAATTATGTGTGAATTACATCTTGTATAATCCTAAGAAACACTAATCTCAAATTGGTTTAACATGACAGCTCTTAAGAAAGTGAGGTGGCAGCCTGGAGAGCTGGTGTAGTCTCATAAGTGCTTGTCTTGCAAGGAGCAGACATGATATGGACCCCTAGAGCCCACGTGAAGAAAAATGCAAGGAGTGACGGGGTGTTCTTCCAATCCCATGTTGGGGAGACAGAGAGAAGTGGGTCTCTGGGGTTCACTAGCCTGCCAGCCTAGCCTACTCACTGAGCTCCAGGTATGGCTTTTAAAGTGTTTATAGCAGCTGATAATGACAACATTACAACGTTGTCCTCTGACCTCCAATGCATGCTCACACATGTGTAGCAACACACACACACACACATGCAGGCACATGCACGCGCAGGCACAGGCACACGCACACACACATACACACACACACACACACACACACACACACACACACACAGGCACATGCACACACACAGGCAGGCGCAGGCACAGGCACACACACGCAGGCACAGGCACACACACGCAGGCACAGGCACGCGCACGCCCACGCGAGTGTGCGCGCGCGCACACACACACATACACACAGGCACACACACACATGCAGGCACGCACACTTATGCACATAGAGAAAGCATGATGCAGGATGGAGCAGGATGGAGAGCATTCAGTGCAGTCAGGCATTTCAGGCTGTATCCTAACCTGCCATTCCTTGCTGTAGTACATGTAGTTTACTTGATCCATTGAGACATCATTTTTCTTAGCTAAAATAGTTAATACAGCAGCAGAGGCTGGAGAAATGGCTCATTGTTTAAGAGAAGATGCTGCTCTTCCAGAGGACCTGGGCTTGATTCCCCACATGCCAGTTCACAACTATTTCTAACTCCAGTCTCACTGGATCTGACACTATGTCTCAGTTAGAGTTTTACTGCGGTGAACATATACCAATACCAAGGCAACTCTTATAAGGACAACATTTAATTGGGGCTGGCTTACAGGTTCAGAGGTCCAGTCCACTATCATCAAGGCAGAAGCATGGCAGTGTTCCAGCACACATGGTGTAGGAGATGCTGAGAACATCTTGTTCTGAAGGCAAACAGGAGAAAACTGGCTTCCATTCCAGGCTAGGATGAGGGTCTTAAAGACTATGCCCATAGCAACACACTTTCTCTAACAAGGTCACAGCTCTTAATAGTGCCACGCCCTGGGCCGAGCATATTCAAACCATCACACAGCATCTTCTGGCCCTCTAGAGCACTGTGTGCATGTGGTGAACAGGACTACATGCCGGCAAGACAGACAGATCGGCAGGCAGGCAGACAGACAGACAGATAGATGTTACAAAAGCCAACAGCAATTAGGCATTGGCTAAGTGATGGCCATGTCTTTCTCTCCTCTGAGCCTCACGTCTTTGCATAACATGAAGCCTCATCATCACCACCTCTCCCATGCCTGTCTGACACATTTAGAAGACTAGTGTGGAAGACGTTCTGTGCTTGACGAGTGGAGCAAACATCTTCCACAGCCATTTTTATATCCATTTTATGTGTTCTGTTGCCTCTTCAAGGAGAAGGCAGGACTGACTTTCCAAAGCTGTCAGGAGGGAAGTTGATCACACTGCTGGCAAACACGTCTCTTCCCCTTACCTCAGTGTCTGAAGTCACTCCTTTCTGATCTCTCACTTTCAAAGTCCTGCAGAGACCCAGCTACTTCTACTCCGGAGGGTGAAGAGGGGGCTGCCTTTGGCTATCAAGTGCCTTAACTGCCAGCCTTTAACAAAGCAATAAATACCCTCTAGAAGGTAGAGCACTGGCCCAGGCAATGAGGATGGCATGTTTGCTTTGTGAAGGCAGCTTAACTGGGTTTTGCTCACTAGGAACTCCTGGAGGTCCTGGCTTCAGAATTCCAGTTATCTTTCCATTCCATTCTCCAGTGGGATCTGGCATGTTAGTTATTGCACATAGCAAAATCAGCATTTCATCTTTTTTATTACTAAATAACATCCTTACTCTGGTTAATAATGCTCTTATATATAACGCTCAGTACAGTGTTAATAGACACTGCATATATAGAAACATCAGACTAACATGTACACAGTGCATGCCAGGCACCACTGAGGCTCCATGTTCTGACCATTGTGCATGTGCGTGAACTCACGTGTCTGTCACAACAACCCTAATTTGCTCTAATTTTATAGATGAGGAAAGTAAACTCAGAGACAGAACATGGCTTCCCAAATGTACGTGTTTAGTAATTAATGCAGTGAATTTGTTAACATCAACTCTAGGTCCCACCATCCATTTCTGATACAGGAGAAAGGTGCCAAAAGCAAGTTTCCTGCTGATTTACTGCTGCAGAGACCACATAGGGTATCTGATGAAAAAGTTTCCCAGGGCTGCAAAGCTGATAAATGAGAGACTCTAATCAAACAGGAGATTCAGCCTCAGGACTTTCCCTTGCTTCGTGTAATCATAACTAGACAAGTCTCTGAAGAAATGCTAGTTCGCATCTAAGCCATTTTCCTACTTTTGGAGCATGCCAGTGGGTGTCTTTGTCCATGTCCAGATGAACGGACACGTGTAGGTTGTAGCTCCACACTCCACTGAGTCCAAGATGTGTCAACAGGAAAGAGTCATTAGTGAATTCTTTCATCATCCTTGTACTTACTTGTACAATTATGATCATTAGTTTCTCTCAATCACAGACCTCTGAGCTCATCATGGTCTCTGCAACCTTTCATTTGAAAATAATGGGCCTGTGTTTCAAGAGCGTATGTAATCTCGTACTTACTTCCTGGTAGGAGACTAGTACTCGCTGCAATTTGACATAACGGCAGGTGTAGTCAATGCGCTAGAATGGGAGGTTCTTCGTCATCATCTCCAGCCTTTCACTACATTCAGAAACCTAACTCTGGTGAAGCTCGGGTGCTGCTGCTTGAAGACTTCTCCAGGTATCTCACTCATGTGAGGAGTGTTCTATTGGCTTTCATAACTTTTCTCACAGTTGGCCCAGACTTTCCTTCCCTCTGTCGGAGCCCTGTGCTCTCGGGTAATGTACATGTCTCTTTGGAGAGCATCACAAGTGATCAAAGTCTACACACCCAGGCATCTGATGCCCTACCACTTATCATCAATGTTTCCTATTATATCAGAAAAATGTCTTCCTTCTCCCCGAAGCACCTATTCTGCATATGGTCCAGGCCAGCATTCTCCCCATCTCCTAGACTCTCCAAGTGAATGAAATGTTCTAATAAAAGCCAAAGGATGAGGATTCATTGCCTTGGTGTGAAAACAGCACTGAAAATAAGCATAAACCATTTTCATTCCCCCAAATGTATTTTGAAAATATGTAATTCTTACCCAGCTGCGGCTCCTTCTCCAGAATGCTTCCCGGGGACGGCCTGACCCTGAGTTGGATGCCAAGGTTTGCCTTTGTTTGTTTGCTTGGGATGTTGGTGCCCTCTGCTGTTCTGAGCAACTGTATGGCATGTGCGTTTCCACAGAAAACTCAGGATGGAAAACATAAGGCTTTGTCCTTTGTAAGAAGGTAAAATAGTTTCTGTGACTGAGATCCGCCATTTAAAAGCTAAGTAAATCTCAAAGAAGAACACTCTATGCAATGAAATAAACGTCCTCAGATTTCGGAAGCACCGCTCTGGGGCCTCAGTAACCAAGCCTCACCCACTGACTGGTGAAGGGGAAAAAAAAGATACTTTTTTTTCACAGGGAATAATATTGAATACTTTCGGGATTTTCTCAGTATTTTGTGGAGATTTCTTCCCTGAGTCATAAATATCCATAAACTTAAAGACAGTTTAAAAATTGCCAGAAGAGTCTTTTCACAAACATGACAGCAAAATTTTGAGACGCTAAAAGAGTTTCCAGCCCAGTCTGTGAAGTTCAGATTTGAACCTAATTCATTATTATATGTTTTTATGTGAGTAAATCAAATATATTAATTTGGGGAATATGAGATAGCATAAACTTTCTGTTTTTTTTTATTTTAAGCCAAAATAAATAATAAACAGTCAGATTTTAGAAGTAACTTAATTATCTTGGCATTTATTTAAGAAAACCTATAAGCTATGTTGGGTGACTTAAAAGTCCAGCTTTCAAAATTTATTTTCTTGTTATGCTTGTTAATGCGGCCTCTGAACAAGTAATTATATTCATAGAACTATTGTAGTTACTCTTATTTCTGTGTGATTACTAGACACCAAAAAAGCTTGGAATTCCTCCATAAATATATTTCTTGAGTTTAGCCCAGCAAAGTCATGTTTATTAGTTGAAAAAAAAAATAAGACTTTATAGGAGATATAAAGTCTCAATCCATTAAAAACCACCACCTATTTTGTTTTAAAATACCAAACAGACCCTACAGCTCATCACACGGGCAGCTTTGCAGTTTATTTATTTAGGACTGTCTGAGGCTTCCACTGGCTTCGCGCCAACAGACGGAGGCCATGTGCTTCTCGGGGAAGAAGACTGGCCAGTTAGCATAGAAATGCAAAGGCTTTTCAATTCCCCGTGTAGAACCTGGAGCTGTGAAATTTTACTGTGGATGGTGCCATTTCTGAATCTGAATGCATCCAGCTCCACAGGGGACGCTTTCACCCACACTCTCTCATTTTCTACTAAGGTGTCCTGGATCTTTTATCTAAACTATTAAAGATGTGAAGTGCAAATATACAAAAGCCATTCCGTCTAACAACGTACGCTATACAATTAGAATCTATGAGAGGTGCCTTTGCTGCTTATCATTGCCTCTTGCAATAGACCTGGGGGGGGGGGGGTAAAGGCTCAGCAGCTATCAACTATCATGTTGGAAGTGAGGTCAAATATATGCTTAGCTCCTGCATATTCCTGAGCCAGTGCTGACTGCACTCTGCCTGAAGTTCATTGTGGGGTTTCCTGCAAAAGCCACGGCTGGCAGGGTAACAATCTGCATGAGGCTAGAAGGAAATCCAGTTCAACGTGACATAGTTAGCTGGTGTTGGTTCCAACTTCTAGATTCAGAGCCAAGGCAGTATATTTTAGACATATTTAAACACATGCAACTTTGGAAAAAAGTTTCCTGGTGACAGTTATTATAATAAAGCTTAAGGCATGATGACACACAAAGTATATGTCTCCTGTGCAAAGTACATACATGTCTTTTTCAAAATGCATGCCACCTCTTCCATAAGGATGGGTTCTCCTGACTAAGAGACAGAGCTCATTATAAAGATGTAGGGAGGTGGGAAGGTTTGGTATCCGCATAATAGTAAACTCTTTGGCAAAGTACACGGGATCCTTTTTCTAAGAATGTGTTCTGTTGACTGAGTCTGGCAAGAGTCTGGAATAAAGATAATAGTTTTGGGGGTTGGAGTGAAGTCTGACCCTCCAGATAGCAAAGATCGCTAGGTTATTAACTACATCCACTCCCAAATTTCCAGGTGAAAACAGGTCTAAATTCCTTCTGTTGAAGAGACAATCCCAACCGTTTATGCTTCCTGATTTTTCTAGTGCTGTGTGAGCGTGAGGGCTGTGAGACCTCTATAGTTCATAATGTAAGCCTCCCTGGGGAGCATCTTGAAATTATACTACAAGTCAGCATCTTGAAGACATGAACTACATTCAGAGGCACGAGGCCTAAAGAAGGAGGCATCTCTGGAGGACAATACAGGATGATTTGTAATCAGTGTTCTTGCAGTCTCTAAGGGAACGTTTGGCCAGCATCAGCACCCAAACTTGGTAACATCTCTTAATCCTTTCTGTCCTTGCCACCTGCCTTAACATACTCAAGAATAGTGTAGAGACAGTTTTTATGTCTCAGTATTTGAATTCCTTCTTATCTACTACTGAATGTCTAAGGATAACATTCTCTTACAGGGAAAAACATTAGTTTTTTAAATTGTGACTATCAGGAAGTCTTCGGAGTGGGGGACTGTCATCTGTGAACTTCTCTTTGCTTAGGTCATCACAGACCCTGAGACCTTTAACATGTGCCCATGCTGCATGGGTACCAAGAATAATACTATTAAAGAGAGCTGAGACCTGAAATCACATTTTCTACCCATCCTCGGATCTGTGCCGACTGGTTCTTTTTCTTTCATAGGTATATGTTTGGAGGAAATCAGATCCAGCTGTCTCATAAGAACTAGAGGCTAGGTCTGCTCCATCATTGTCTGTCCATTTCACCCATAAGAGCAAGTCCTGCTTGATGAATACGTTTGCTCTCTCTATGGTTTAGCTCGCCTGTCATCTAAAAGAACACTCTTGGGCCTCCCTAATCCTGAAGTGGAGAGCCCAACTCTACTCTGCATTTTTAAATTACCTTGCCTATTTCCATCTCAATAATCAGTGTATTGCATTTGAATTACTTTCTTATTTAGATTTTCCTATTTATGTCTTATATAACTTCATATCATATATATCCTACATACACACATTAATTAAAATTGTGGTCAAATACAAATCTTTATTCTGGTAATTAGTTGGCTGTTATTTAAATAGCTGATGGCTATTGTCATGGAATATTTTTTACACTTCTATGACAGAGTCCTTGAGATGGAATAATGTATAATGAAAAGTGCTAGAGGCTAGGAAGCTCACAGCCAATGTGTCAGCATCTGGTGAGGTCCTTCTGTGGTGTCATTACATGGTGGCACACAGGAGGGTGACAGACATGGAGAAGTGCATAGGACAAGGGTGTGAGTTCCTGATTTCATAGCCATCCATCCTTATAAGAACTCTATTAATGTTTTCATGAGACTTGAGCTCACAAAGCCTAACTCATGTCATCAACCCCCCATCCCTCTAATACTGTTTCATTACCAATCAAATGTTACCATGTGGTCTGTAGGGATCAAACAACCAATTCATAGCACCTACTAATGGCATGCACTGTAGCCAATTTGTCTTGGAAGAATCACTCAGAATTTCATTTTAAAAAAGATCCAATATTCGTAGAGTAGAGTTGGTAACACCTGTAGTAATTATTTTCCATCCTAAAATTTTAAGACAATAACCCAATGCCAAAATGGTTAAGAACGTTGGTCAAGTGTTTATTTTAATGATGTAAGAGCTCAGAGTGAGAAATGTTATCCCTGCCCTTCTCTGAAGAAGAGGTGTCCATCTAAGCTTCAACACCCAGGATTAAAACACAACTTCTTAAGACACTGTCTTCAGAACATTTGCATTAATTTCTTTGTAGTTCCAATTTAGCACCCAAATAAAAGAATAATAACTGCCGGCCGTGGTGGCACACGCCTTTAATCCCAGCACTCGGGAGGCAGAGGCAGGCAGATTTCTGAGTTCGAGGCCAGCCTGGTCTACAAAGTGAGTTCCAGGACAACCAGAGCTAAAAGAGAAACCCTGTCTCGAAAAACCAAAAAAAAAAAAAAAAAAAAAAAAAGAATAATAACTTCTTCTAAACTCCCTGCAAGAGATAAAACACATACATTTTGTACCTGGAATTTTTGTGTAGCTTATGACATTTCTCTTTCTGAAGAGTATTCTTTTCTTTGAGTTCTGGACATTTTAAATTAAATAATGGGAGTATGAAAAAAAAAGATATCTTTATTAGTAATAAATCCCCTGGCTTAGATTACTAGGGCTGAGACACAGCTGGCTTTCTTAAGGTGCCCTATCAGCAAGGTGAAATCCATATCTATATTTAACAGTGATCTTAGCTCATCCTTCTATCATCAGCACTATCTTAAGACTTGCACCTCTCTTGTCACCTGGAGACATCATTGGAAGTTTAAAGGCAGCCCACTGTCGACAGCTAATTTTACCCTTATTTTCTGTTTGTTTCTTAAATTACCATTCCCTGGACACACATACGTGTTCATTTTACTGAGTTTTATAGAATGTTTTTTTAAAGGAATGTGTTATACAATATGGAACTGTTTGCTTGCATTTAAAGCTGTATTTCAACACCACCTCAGAAAATAAAGGATTGAAAATGAATCATGATATTTTCCATTCCCAACTTAATTCATAACTACATTCTTAACTACAAATTTGTCTCTCCATCCTTACCACCTTTTACTCTTTTACTACTTCATCCAAAGCGCTGCATCTCCAGAATCACAAGCAGCGAGGACTCAGTCCTAGAATCTGCTTCCTTCTCACCATCTTAGGACAAAGTGACAAACCCAACAACACCTCCTCTATCCTATATATGAAAATTATTGCACGTGTGTAGTGAACTGGAATCAGTCGTGCAATGCTGGCACTACCATTGTACCTCACAAGTATAGTCCCTTTGTTCACTCACTCCTTGAAAATGGTCAGTAACCTCCATGCTTGTCTGACGGAGTGGCAGATGGAATGCAATTGCTGCATCAACCACTGCCTCCTGCACATTGGAGGACAGATGCCCTTGCCTTTTCTTTCAGTTTTCCTCTTGAAGATCTAGAAAAATGAACACACACATGATGCCAGTGGCTCCTAATATTTTCGTCAAGGAGGACCTACCCTCACAGTTGGGTACCCTCGGTAGAGATCTGAGTCCAGGATCTTCCCAGCCAAACATAAAACTCTTAGCCACAAAATGACTCTGGATGGCATGGTACTGTCCACATAGGCCAGAGCTGTTTGTTTGTTTGTTTGTTTGTTTGTTTGTTTTGATCTGTTCTGACTTTGCTATGTTGTTGTTTTCTTGCTTATGTGAGACAGAGAGATAGAACATGGCATTGGGTCTATAGGGAAGTAGGAAGGATCTGGGAACTGTGGGAGGAGAAAAGATGTGATCAAAATAAATTATATGAAAAAACAAAAAGGTTTTCATAGGCAAATGTTCAGGCAGATGAGAGTCTAATTTCACAGACCATGGCATTCATTCTGAGAAACATTGTTTTGACACCACATTAGGGTACTCCCATTAAAGATAGAAAAAAAAATCCCCTTTGTAGAAGTGGGGTAGTGTGCAGAGTGAGGAGGCATGATGCAGAATAGTCAGAAAGGCATGAACAACACAACTTCTTTACATAAGATAGAAGTCAACAGACGACATCTGCGTGAATAGTATCCCAATGTTGTCAGTCTCCTGAGACCTGCAGCCTTTATTCTGCCAGGTCATGGGTCTCTTGACAGGATAGACAACCCTTTAGCACCTACCACTCTCCCTTGCACCTGAGCCTTAGGCCTTCAGAGGAAAGAGGCAGCTGCAATTCTGAAAGTACCCTCCTAGTCCAAGATTTATAGTAAAAATCTGTAAATACTCCAGGATCTGCTTAATGGAATGGACATATCTCTTTTTCTTCCTGGGAATGCTCAATCACTTCTTATGAATTTACATTAGTCTGTCTTTGAAGACTGTTGTCTCTGCTATGAATTTCAAAAGCCCATTTTGAAACTCTCCTTGTATCACTCTTTCCCTGAGGGCAGTACACAGAGGAAGCTGTCTATGCTACTTCAACAGTGGAGAAAAACCTAATAAAAAGTAGTAACCACTGAGAATAGCAGCCTTGTAACATCATGAAATATCATCATGTTACATCTGTTTAAAGCTCGCCTGAACAAACCTAGAAATCATTCTTACTAGGGAATAAACCAAGCAAGGAAGTTACTTGTTTCTTAATAAATACCAGTTTGCCATGCCCCAGATGAAGCTATATATTCAAAAATAAAAGAGTTCTGAATAATTTTCATAAGTATACCCAAAGAATTTCCACTATACTGAGTAGTCTATTTTCAGTTTCTGGTAATATAGTTGCTAGGAGTTAAGTTTACCAAAATTTGGAAATAAAGCAAAGCGAGAGAACACATCAGTCCACGTCACTGGTTAACAAGAGCACCCAAGAACTGCACACCTAGGCTGGAAGTGTAACTTGGACTTATCAAATACTATTGACTCAAAGCCTAGTTCTATGATGGTACATACTGACACGTAGACTTTGGTCTAAAAGGATTGTCTTCCTAGTGGGACATTAACTGGAGCTTTTGTAGCTGATCCAGAAACCTTGTTCTAAAAGTTTTTCTTCACTCTGTCCAACGCCATCTCGCTTGCTCTTGAACTTGTGCATCTGTATCACCACCCCCCTCAACACAGGTGATCTTTCCACTTGCCCCTTCTATATTTATGATGACTCATGCTCTTGAGTTTTTGAAGACTATACTTCATTTTGAATAGATTTTTCGCCTTTTAAAATTATATCACTGCCACCCGTGAGAAACAAAATATGCATAAAGCAAGTGGAAGCACTGGTACCTGGAGAAGGATGGAGAGCAAGCATCCAATATAATCTAAAATATGTCCTTAGAGCTGGACAGATGGCTCAGTGGTTAAGAGCATCTTCAACTCTTTCAAAGGACCTGAATGTTGTTCCCAATTCTCATTAGAACAGTTCAAAATGCCTGCGGCTCCAGTTTCCCCACTGCACACATGTGACAGACCTCTACATGAACATAATTTAAAATAAAAGAAATCATAAAACATAAATGCAAAAATGAATAACTGTCCTTAATCCACTCCTCTGTGGGAGTTCCAATGACAGCTAGGTCACAGAGAAGTGCTAAGGACCTGAGGATGCTCTCCATCCCTCACTGGGCCAATCCTCTCTCCTCAATGTGCAGGTCTTATAGGCTGAAACTAGTTCTGAGGGTGCAGAATACGTAACTTCTCGTTAACATTTATATCTTGCACATTGTACTTGTGAAGACCTAAATAGACAACAGAGGAGTCAGGGTGTGGGGGGAGATTTGTTTATTTAGCAAAGGATTTGTTTATTCTTTAAGTCCAGAAACCAAATTTTACTCCCTCATCAGTAAGAAATACTTTCATATAAGAGATCTTGGCTCCTCGCTGTAAACTGCAGATTTCATATTTTAATGGTCACTCCTGCTGTTTGATAATCAAGTCGTGATGGCTTACTAGGGATAAATATACACTACTATTATGTCCCTAATGTAAATGGTGAGTGATTTACGAATCCTTACTTTACCCCCTTTAGTAAATATTCTCATGCAAGTTATAACTTTTAAGGAACTCAGTATTAATAACCACTTATGGCTATCAGCAGCTAGATTAGCATTACAGAGAAAAGTTGAGTGGCCAGTCCTTTAAATCAACTTTTGTAGCATTTTCTACACACTGTATGAATGCAATATGCAAAAAGAAACTAAAGTTGGGAAATAGTTTAATACACCTTAAATCAGAAAACAAGGATTTCATTTAGAATTATAACATTCAATTACATATTTTATTTAATTTTAATATGCAGTAGAACTAATAGAATTGGTATTAGAGTAGATGTATTAGAAAATGCATACAGAGTATAAAGGGATTAGTGATATTTTATGTCTGTCTGCTAACCATTTTACAGGACACATCATTTTCAGCCTCACAGGTAATGGGGCTTAGGGCCTTGCAAAGGTTGTTTCTTGACTCACAAAGCCTGTGGTGTGGTTTAGGAGCATCTGCTCCAGTTAGGACCTGGGAAAATAGAAATGGACACAAACATGTCATAACATAGTGGAATCCTGTACATTTCCGCCATTCAATAAATCATTCTTATATCCTATATTCTGTGTGTAAAAAAGTATTGACACCTTTGATAGAATTTCTTTTATATTGTGGATCTTTGGAGATCACCAATCACTAAAATGAATTCTCTTTGTTGCAACACCAGAGATGATTTCATCAGGTAAAAGCAGCTGAAGTCCTGAGGGAATTGGGGACATTGACTTACCAATCCTGGTCAGAGTGACTTCCTGCTAACAGATACTGTAGTCCTTCTTATCCTTTGGGGGCACCATCTCAGGTCACTGAGTATATGAGTAAACACACAGATTTAACTATAGCCTCAATATGCTATGTTCTGCCAATAAATGTACTGTTATAGCAAAGTTTAATTATAAATTACACACAATTAAAAATAACTTATCAAGAAAGAACACTTTCAGCAGTATGCTGTATTCTAACCATAACATATAGTTTTGAATTTGTGCATTGTTTATTTATGGAATTTTCTATTTAAATCTTTTAGACAGTGGTTGACAGTGGGGCACAATGGGCAACAGAAATTTCATAGACTGGGGGAGATGAATGAATGACTTATGTAAATGATGAGTTCTCTCGTAAGAGTGTGAAGTATATTCTCTCTTATGAGGTATGCTCATTCACTTATTTTCCTTATTCCTCAAATTGGCTTTGTGAACATGGCTTAGATCCTGAAGACATCACAGTAAACAAAATCCAGATGGTCTTTTCCTTTTGTGGGCTTTGTTTCTTATGATTCTGTTGTATTCTGCAAAGGCCATTCATTCATGCACCCAATATTTGTCACACAATGACTCTCCTCCAGGAATTGTTTTCAGAACTTTGAGTTATACTAATAGAGAAAATAGAAGTTCCCATTCTCTTGAACCATATGCTGCAGAAGAAGAGTATAAATCAAGAGATTAATGTGGAAAAAATAATTTCAAAAAATATATTTTACCTTGGAAAGACAAAACATCTAGCCTACTCCTTTCTTAGTACAGGGATGTCCTCAGGGGAATGTTGCAGAATATGTTATATACTCAATATGTTTTTCTATCTAATTGGGAGGTTTTTTAATGAATCTTATAAGGCTAGGGAGATAGCTCAGTGGGCATAGCTCTTGCTGTGCAAGCATGATGACAAGAGTTAGGATCGCCAGATGCACACACACGTTGTGTCAACATGGTGGCCCTCTTGTTATCTATTGCATGAAAGGTATTGTCAAGATGTCCTTGGAGCAAACCTGCTAGCTAGACTGGCAGGGATATCAAGATTTGGGTTCAATGAGAGACCCTAACTCAATACACAAAGTGAAAAACAGTCAGGATATCAGCTGCCAACCTCAGTCTTCACATACGAATGTACTCATGTGCAAATAAATACACATGTGAACACATATATATAGATCACATTCACACATGAATACATTTTTCAAGTAAATAAATAAAATTAAAGTTCATTTCATGAACCAGTCCTTTGCATTAGGACTATTAACGCATTTAATTTGGGCCTTATTGTAGTACTGGAAATAAAAACACTTCTATTTTCCCTACAAAGACAAAGTCATATACAATACTGAACATATTTCTAATAAAGAAATATTTTGTATGAGCTTCATTTAGTATGATCTTTCTTGATCATCTCCTCTGTATACGTGTGTGTGTGTGTGTGTGTGTGTGTGTGTGTGTGTGTGTGTGTGTGTTATTTTATTTTAACTGTTTGGCAAAAAATAAGCTCCCACATTATTTGTTGCACTTTATATTCTTCATAACATTTTAATCACAGCAATCACACATGTTAGTTGGCTGGCTTATTCTCTTTTTCTTGTACAAATAGAAGTTCTATATATTAAAAGATGGCATCTTCTGTTTCCTGCTGTATGTCCCCACATAATATGAGCTCAGCAAATTCTTGAATCAATAAAAAGGCCATGAATATAGCCTACAATGTGTTTGATTTGTTAAATATTTGAGAATATGAAAAAACCCTTAATAATGAAAAGAAGGAGCTGGAGTGATGGCCACTTTTTCAGAGGTCCTGAGTTCAATTCACAGCAACCACATGGCAGTTCCCAACCACCTATAATGAGATTTGATGCCCTCTCTTGGCATGCAGGGATACATGCAGACAGAACACTGTATACATAATAAATAAGTAAATCTTTTAAAAATTCCACTCAACAACAACAAAGAATTAGAAGAAAGCAGTCTTCAGGAAGCAAATCAATTTCTATAATGTCATTGTTTCAAATCACTGCATGTAGTGAATAAATAAAAGTGGGATTGTCAAATTTCATAGTTTTCTGGAATTCTAAAGCATTATACATTTCTGAATGATTGGCATTATTTTATTTTTGGCTGAGTCTCAAAAAATCTTACAGTCAATAAACTAATTTATGAAATAAAAAATGTTCTAAAATCTCAAGAAGACATCAGTCAATTTATACACAGGATGAGCATACACATACACACACACACATACATGTAAATAATTTTCAAATATTAGGATCCAAACATTAGTAAACCCTGCCCTGGAGAAAGGCCATCGTATAGTTTAAAAATTAAAAACTAAAATGAAACACTGTATTCCTTTGATAGATCTAATTTTGCCAGTGGTTGCCCAAGACACTGTCCCCAGTGGTGGCAGTTTAACCCAGGAAGTGGGACACGCTTAGTAAGTGAGTAAATGATCCAGAAGCTTGGATCTCTGCTGTTTTAACAGAAGGAGAAAAGGCAATTACTGGAGAAGCTTTTAATTGCATGCAGATTGGCCTTTTGTTTTGCTTTGGGACTTCCTGTTCAAGTGCTAGGAAAAATGAAGTATTACCGTTATTATTCACTCTTCAGTCTGTTTCCACTTAACTTCCAGGGCATCCTGCCCTCTCTCCAGAGCCATCACCCTGCAGAACCCCTAGGAGAGGAAGTGGTATTAAATGGCTCTAAATGGGCAGCAGTACCATTCTGATGTGTGCCGTGTGCTGCCCTTTGTGACAGCACTTGGTACTGTGAGGGCAGCCTCCGGAGTTTCTTTCCACATCCACAGAGCAAGGAGAGAAAACCCACAGGGTGGTCCAGGTTTCTCTCAGTCTTGGTAAAGCAGAGCTTGGGAGAAATGATCAGAATCCAGGAAGGGAAGTGTCTACTCCCCAGCTCCATTGCATCTATCCCTCAAAACATCACTCGTCAGAATCCAAGGGAGACCGGCAAGCTGGGGTAAGAAAAGTCCCAGTGCTGTGAAAGGGGACTCTTCAATGGTTGTCTGAGAGCATCCACCTCTGCATTTGTCAGACCGTGGTAGAACCTCTCAGGAGACAGCCATATCCTGCTCCTGTCAGCAAGCACTTGTTGGCATCCACAATGGTGTCTGGGTTTTGTGGCAGTTTATGGGATGGATCCCCAGGTGGCGAAGTCTCTGGATGACCTTTCCTTTAGCCTCTGCTGCACACTCTGTTTCTGTATCTCCACCCATGGGTATTTTGTTCCCCCTAGAACAGGGAAGCGGGAGTGGGTGGGATGGTGAGCAGGGGCAGAGGGGATGAGATATGGGGATTTTGGAGGGGAAACCAAGAAAGGGGATATCATTTGAAATGTAAATAAAGAAAATATCTAATAAAAATATATTTTAAAAAAGAGAAAGAAAGGGGGCTTTCATTAGGATACACGAATCACTCCCTCGGGGAAAAGAATGCTTAGCAAATCTGACGAATGAAAATGCTTCTGTGCAGATAAAGCTCAGAATCCACCCTCTTTTCAAAAGACCAGAAATAACTCGATCATGACACGGAAAGCCCTTGTAGGAAGGCATTGTGCTTGAATCTACGTCAACATCAGAATCCATCTTCTTTATCCAGGACACCCAGAGCTTTTCACTTAGCCATCCGCCTTCTGTGCCACGTTCGCAGATGCACAGCCATCCTGCAGGTGGTGACTGTCCGGCTTTGTCTTATGCTCTACACAATTTGGTTCCTTATTGTGCTGATCCCTCTGATTTCCTGGTGTGTGAAAATTGTACCTTCCAAGAAATGGTTTCCGTCAACATAAGGAGAAACATATTCCAGTGATTTCCTTTTGGCTGCTAGCAACCTCTCCGTGGTCTTCTCTGATGCAGTTATCTGATCAAGTGCTTCTAATTAGTAGGTTTGCACTTACCAGCCCAAATCAACATAGACCCATAACATGTTACCACTTGTGGGTATAGTTTAACTATTCTACTGGGATTTTGACCATCTAGGTTACAGCACCCTTTCTCTTCTAATCATCCTCTTGACTGCAAGCCAAGTAGGGGAAAAGTGGGAACAGCATGAAGAATCAGAAGGAGCTCATGTTGCCAAAAGAATGTCCCTCCAGTATAAGACATGACAATTATATTCAGTTAACTGAGATGCAATGAAATACAGTGATTCCTGTTGAAATTGGACTGAACACCATTATGTCATGACTAATCTTCCTTTAAACTATAAAATAATAAAAAAAAATTACATCTTGCCAAATCCAGTGAAAGGACATGGGGATGATTAAAGTAAAAAACCAAAGCCCGCTGTCTATCCCTTTCTTCTTTAAAGTTTTTATTTTTTTATTTTACTTTACCAGTATGGGTGTATTGTCTGTGCATCATATACATTCCTAGAGCCCACGAAGGCCAGAAGAGGGTGTCAGATGATACATAACTGGAACTATAGATACTTAGGAGCTGCCATGCTGGTGCTGGAAATCAGACCTAGGCCCTTGGAAAGGTAGCCAGTGCTCTTAACTATTGATCCACCTTTTTGGCTCTGTGACCCAGTTCCTAATGTGATAAGATATAGTATGTGGACTACTTTACTTACATCATTTCAGCACCTTTCTATGAATATACATGAATAAGCATGTATAATCAATTAAATATACATAGTCTCTCTGTGTATATAGTATAAACTTACCTCACTTTTCTACTTCATGTAAATGTACTTTAATTTACTCAGTAAGCAAGTAAAACATTCATTTGTTTTAAATTTCCACTGTTATATATTTGGTTTTAAAATATCTCCCTCGTTCTGAAGATAAACAAAGATAAATCAATAGAATCTGTTAGAAAACAAGACTTGAGATAAAGTGAAAATTTTAAAGTTTATTTCAGAAAATAAACACTCATGAGACAGGTAGGTGCAAACCTGAAATGCCCAAGAGTGCCACTGAGAGAAACAGAAAAAAAGCAAAGATGTTTGATGGGTTGCAATGAGGAAGGGGCCTTATTTGATCTTTCCCCTTGTGAAGTCCCAGTTCCAAGATTATAAACTTATTGGCTCCTTCTCATTCATTGATCATAAGTTGTTTTTTTTTAAAATAAGCATTTTCAAAAAGAGCTCATTTTTTCCACATTTCCAAATCAAGTGAGGTCAAAGTCATGTGGCCCTAATTTCCTTACACACACACACACACACACACACACTGAAAGAAAGAAAGAAAGAAAGAAAGAAAGAAAGAAAGAAAGAAAGAAAGAAAGAGAAGAAAGAGAAAGAGAGAGGAAAGGAGAAAGAGAGAGTGAGGGATAGAGGGAAAGAGAGAGGGAGGGAGGAAGAAAGGGAGGGAGAAAGGAAGGAAAGAAGAGAAAAAACAGAAAATGTTTAATTGACAATTCTTCAAAAATCTATACAGGTAAATATGAAAAATAAACAATTTGTTTCTAGTGAGAAATGAATTTAGACAAAGGATATAAAAAGTCATGTAGAGAGCATCCATGAACACATGAGATGAGGGTCCATCCATATCCCAGAATAGGTGTAAGCTACAAGATGTTTGCCCTAGAAGATTGGAAGGCAACTGTGCCTATCAGTATACCAACTCAGTACCCTATTTGATCAGAAAGTAAAGGACAAACAATGACAAATTTTGATTAAAAAATGGCTTCTACATACATACTTATGTGGCCAATATTCACATTGTAAATGTTTTTATCCAATGAATGTGTTAGGTAGAATTCTGATACAGTCCCTCGAGTTATCATCTTCTGTAAGATTCGCTTCTTTTAGGATGAGCAAGACCTCTGAGTGATGGTGTGAATACTTTGGACTATCTTTCTCCCTCTCTTCCTCTCTTTCTTTCTTTCTTTCTTTCTTTCTTTCTTTCTTTCTTTCTCTCTTTCTCTCTTTCTCTCTTTCTCTCTTTCTCTCTTTCTCTCTTTCTCTCTTTCTCTCTTTCTCTCTCTCTCTCTCTCTCTCTCTCTCTCTCTCTCTCTTTCTCTCTTTCTCTCTTTCTCTCTCTCTTTCTTCCTTCCTTCCTTCCTTCATTTCTTTCTTTCCTTCTTTCTCTATCTCTGTCTCATGTATGTGTATATATGTGAAGAGAAAGATACACAGACATACAGAGACAGACACAGACAGACAGATAAGAGTTGAAGATCTGGAGCTGTACTCTTGTTGCCCTGGGCCCTGAGACTCGCCAGTTATTTCAGGTTGTCTTGCCAGTGATGCCCAAGAATCTTCCTGCATCTTTCCCTTTTTTGCACTAGCATTGCCAGTGTATGCCACTATGCATAGCTTTTTAGCTAGGTGGAGAACATGGAGAGCATTTTACAAACTGAGTCATCTCACCAGCCCCATATTCTACTCCCTGATTAGGCATCTCATAGCAAAGATGCACAGAGTTTGTGTTTGCACAGAAGCCCCACCTAGTTATTTAGAAAGTGAATTGTCCTCATGAATCAGAGGTGATGTCTAAGAATGAAGACAGAGAACTTATAGAGAGATCTCCCAGGTGTACTTAGAGAAATTGAACTGTGCATTATGGAGAAGCCCATAAAGGGGTGGACCATGGAAAAAGTATCCAGGGAACCCCTAGAAGCTGAGTCAATGGAGGTGCCTGTAAGAAAGTAGGGACCTTACTTCTACTGACAGAAAGTCAGAATCCTCCTGTCAATCACATGTGCTGAAAGGAGGACACAACCTCCAGAAAGAAAAACTCTCCTTAATATTTCCATTGAGACATTTTGTGACTCCCTGTTCTGAGATGAGAATAAAACACCTGCTGACAAAAACTGTGAGGGTTTTTTTTTTATTGGATATTTCCTTTATTTACATTTCGAATGTTATCCCTTTTCCTGGTTTCCCCTCCAAAAAAAACCCCAATGCCCACCCTGCTCACCAACCCATCCACCTACTCCCGCTTCCTGGCCCTGGCATTCCCCCAACACTGGGCCATAGAGCCTTCACAGGACCAAGGGTCTCTCCTCCCATTGATGATTGACCAGGCCATCCTCTGCTACATATGCAGCTGGAAGCATGAGTCCCACCATGTGTAGTCTTTGGTTGGTGGTTTAGTCCCTGGGAGCTCTGGGGGTACTGGTTAGTTCATAGGGCTGCAAACCCTTCAGCTCCTTGGGTCCTTTCTCTAGCTCCTTCATTGAGGACCCTGTGCTCAGTCCAATGGATGGCTGTGAGTGTCCATTCTGTATTTGTCAGGCACTAGCAGAGCCTCTCAGGAGGCAGCTATATCAGGCTCCTGTCAGCAAGCTCTTGTTGGCATCCTGAACAGTGTCTGATTCTGGTGATTGTATATGAGATGTATTTTAAAAAAAAACAGCAGTGATTAAATCATTGTTTGTAATTATGAGTCACAGAGTAATTAGTGATTAATCCACCCAGCAAATATGCTGGAGACATGTATTAGCCAGAAATCAAGTGACAGATGTAGTATGTCACATATGCAATTACTTCTTAAAGTCTCTTTATAGTGGTCTGATATTAGCTTTTCTCATTTTTAAATGTAATTCTTTAAATTTTACTGGATTTTTACTCAGTGTATAGAGAGAAAGGGGACAGCTTGTGGGAGTCAGTTTTCTCCTTACACCCTGAAGTTTCCAGAGATCAAATTCAGAGTGCCTGACTTGGCAATAGACACCTTTACCTGCTGAGCTATCTCTTTAGCCTTAATCTGATAATTCATTTGGAAACACAGATGGCTTGTCTGTCTTTGTATCTTAACAGTGTTTCCACAAAGACCACATCCCTCCTTCCTTAAAGGAAATCCAGTTTAGTATGCGTAACATTGGACGTAAAATGTCTCCGTGTTTGTCAGCATTCCTGCTTTGGTGGATACTAAAGGGAAGACAAACACCAACCTTTTCAAATGCTCTGCCACCATGGCCGAGAGCCTCCTGCTTGTTTCATGAATTAAAGGAGCCCAGTTCTCCTGAAAGAACTCATAGGGGCTTCACTGTTATTTCACAGAGACCTTTTTTTAGAGGAAAAGTGAACCCTTGAACTGTTCAAACGGAAACAAAGCCAAGGACTAATGTTTTCAAATGTGGTTCCTTGAAATTATTCTCTGTCTAGAAGACTAAATTCTAGATGGTAGCTGCTGAGTTAGAATGTGCTTTTTGAGGTTCCTTGTGGCTGAAAGTATAAGGTATTGCTCGCATGGTGTTCAGTGTATGAGCACTACTCATTTGTGGTTTGTGCGGGCCATTTTCTCATGCTCTAGAGAAACCCTTGATATCCTTCATCTACATCTCCTTTTCATCCTTTACTTTGTGCTTTGAATATCTTGCAAATGTAAAGCCTATTTTCACTGTACATACCACAAGATACCTCCCAGGATCTCAGTGGATACAGGAAACCAAAGAGCATAAGGATAGTGATGCTATAATAGACCCACTGGTAACTGAGGAAGCTTCTGAGTGATTGATACGTTAGGTAGCACACAATGTGTGACACGGCATGCAAGGGTGTGGTCTACATCTGGGCAGGGTGGAGCTCTGTGGCTAAGACTCCATGGCAGCTCTCAGAATTGTGTACTATTTGAGTCATGAATTGTTTTGTGGAAAGTTTCCTATTTGGGGGCTTTATTAAAATCCAGGGAGCTCAATCTGCAGAAAGAGAAATTAAGGATAAAGAGAATTACTGCGTAGCTAGCTATACAATGCTCTCTTGATCCGTCTACCATACTTTTAAATAAGCTCTTTTGTTGTACCTGAGAGAAACCTTGGATTGCAAGCTAATAAGTGCTTATTAATGAATTATTACAAGAAGCAATGAATTAGAAATGAATCGCTATTATTTCAAAATACAAACTTCCATATATTACTTTCTGTTTTAATCTCACAAAATGGAAGTAGGACACCATGACAACAGTTTATCTGAATCTAATTTACATAGTTGAGCTCGAAAAACATTACAGGCTTCCTGTGCCTGCTTCACTTGCTCTTGAAAAGTTGTGTATATTAAAACTCATTCGTTTTTCCATAGTCTATAATTGGTTCCTATGAGATAACTGGGATGCAACATCATCATCAATAAGCTTGCTGACTTCACAGTAGGGAGGAACTGGGATTTGAACTAGGCAGGCTAGTTCCAAGACCCACCTTTCTAAATTCCACCCGCTTCTTTGCTGCAACAAAACACAAGTTTCACCACAAATGGGATAAGAGATAGTTTAATCTAAATATGAGTGACCATGCCCTAGAAACAGATGTTTAAGCTACACCAAATTACATAATCCAGTGTGATAAGTACTTGGTGAGATTTTATTGTAACAGAACAGTGGTTATTAATGCAAGGTAATAAACTACTTTTCAAATGCACTGGTGGAAACATTAGATATGTGGGTTAAAGCAAAGTAGAGAAATCTCTGCTATAGCTCTCAGATGCTATCTAGGGATTTAGACTTTTGGTAGATGGAAGCTGGTGGTCTGTTAAGTTAAAACAATCTAAAGGAGCTGGAGAGATGGCTTAATCAGTATTGCTCTTTCAGAGGTCCTGAGTTCAATTCCCAGCAGCCATATGGTGGCTCACAGCCATCTGTAATAGGATCCAATGCCCTCTTCTGGTGTGTCTGAAGACAGCTACAGTTTATATGTATGCAATAAATAAATAAATAAATAAATAAATAAATAAATATTTTAAACAATCTAAAAGGTTTTAGCTGTTAGTCACAAATGGTGAAAAATCAGACTTAGAGGTTGGGAAGGAATGGGTGTTAAGGGGCTAAAGATAGCCTGTAATTAGACTCTGGACCTGCAACATTCCAGCTTCCCCACAATCACTAAAGTTATTCTTGAATCACCACCCTTCCAGGAGATACATTGAAAGGTACCTTTTCTTTCCAGGACCATTCGTATCCATACACCATCCATTCAAGGAAGCACACGGCCATTGATTAAGACAAAAAGGAGCTGAAACTTCCACACAATGATCTGTGCTTTTGTTTTTTGATTTTTTTCTCATATTTTCTTGTAAATACTCTGGGGCTTAAGAGTCAACTTGAACTTCCCTATGCCATGTGTGCTGTGTTCTCTGTTCATGTTCCTCTCCTCCCCCAGGACTCTCCTAAGCCACAAGGACTTCTAAATCCTCCTTTCCTGAGACCACTTTGCCTCTTTGCAGAGGAGCTCTGTTCGGGTGCACTTGCGTTTCCTTTTGGAAACACAGCCCTGAAACAGCTTTTCTTGACACAGCACTTCTTGTGAAGCTATTATGTGTGCAGTCAGCAAGGATACACATCCCTTGCCGTTTCCTGGAGAAATGCTGCCAGAGCGGTTCACAGTCCTTCCTTTTGTTTGGCTTCCATGTGTCCATTTGGAAAGTCTCACCACAGTTCAGAAAAGTCTTTGTCCATCAAGGTCTTTCTGGAAGTTTGATGCATAAATGGCCTCTCTTCAAGCTCTGACCTATTTGCAAAAATGGAGTCCAAGTTGAAAGTGTGCGTGCTTCAGTAGACATCCGTCACGCAGTAGCTTGTACTTTAGATACTAACAAAACGTGGATGCTGCCCATTCAAAGCTTTGTCGTTCTTTTCCTGTCCGGCAGTGGTTTGCAACTCACATTCTCAGTAACAGACCTGCTTGAATTAGTGAACTAAGCGAGACGATTATTCTGCTCATTTAAAATATGACCTGCTGCATAAGAAACTCCCCACCTCTTTTGCGTAAGTGAGAGCTGTCATGTGTGTCTAATACCCAGTAATTCTCAAAGTCAATCTGGCCTGAATAGTTTTCCATTCATCTTGCCTTATAGCTTCAGTTTCCTAATAATTCTTTCTGAAGGGCCACAGATATCAAAGAATAAATCTTAACCTATACACATCACAGAACGCCAAATTGCAATGGATTGTAAATAAACCTAAGAAGCTTTGTGCAAGTACCCAGCAGCCTCTCTTCAAAGTTCTTTATCCCTAAAAACTGACTTAACTAGTTGTCTTTTTTTATTTGGGGAAGAATTTTAGAATTTTAATATGGTAATATGTCTAGGATTGGACCCACAAATCAGGAAAAACTCACTCACCTTTACAAGTCCTGCCAACTTCGACAACATCAAAGCTGGCCAGACCTGTGGCCATGCAGGGAGATAAATGAGAGTGGGGAGCTAGCCAGTCCACGAGAGGTGGTAACTCACTTGGCACTATCCTTGTAGACTCTGGAATCTCTCTCTGGTACAGAATTGGTTGCAGCAGAAATGGCGAACATCTATGCACAGGAAATAAAGATTTTCGTCCCTGACCTTTCCCTATTGGACCTGTCATCTTTCATCACTGAGATGATCAAGGGAAATCACATACATTTTTTTATGTGAACCATCAAGAGAAGGAGTGTGGAGTGTGGGAAATTAATTTCTGACTTGCTCCCAGCCCCTCCCCACAGGGTATGTAAGTGATCAGCACAGGCAAATTAGTTTTTCCATCCTCTTTGACTCCAATCTACCCACATGAGTGAAGAGAGAGGGAGTTGTTTGATAAGGTTTGGGAATCAGCATCTGCTTTTCTTAGCACTTCTCGATGGATTTATCAGGCATCCTGTAACTTACACTTCCTGTTGGGAACAATAAGAGAACACCGTACACAGACACACGGCATCTGGATAGGAGTTGGGCCCACTGCTGCGGCTGGGCATTTGGAAGAGCCTGTGTATGCAGGAGAGTCATCTTCATGCTTAATCATTTCTTCCCTGGAAAAAAGTGGCCCTGTCTACAAACATTAATGCTTCCTTACAAGTTCCGTGAGCTTGGAGCTATGGAGTGGTATTTAGACACTTTGAGTTCTAGGCATTTTTTTTTATGCCTCCGAGGTTATTCTTATTGTACAACTTCATTTTGGCCTATGTTGTAAGTGAAACTGAGTGCATCTCAAGCCATGTCAAGATTGAAGGACCTGTAGCTATATAAGGCATCTTTATGGAGAAAATTAAATCTATTTCTGAAAAATTAAAAATGAATATAAGCAGTGACTAGCTTATACCAGGTTCATCCAAACTAACTTGGGAGAGTTAGTTTATTTGATCTTACTCTCTGTGAGCTAGGTCTGTCTCAATATTTGCTTTACAGTGAATGAAACAAAGGCAAGTTACTCACCTACTGTGAGCCTCTCTGAAAGTAAAGTCCTGTGGTTTGGTCCTAGGGACAATGATGCTGGGGTAGGTTTTTTAGAGCTTGTATGGCATGATATTACACTGGTGACAATGTACAGGGGTATGTACTGTGGTTTGGAGAATTCTTTTCGGTTTTTTTTTAATTTACTTTTTTGCATGTGAATATGTGTGTGTGTGCATTATGTGTATATGTGCTATGGTGTGTGCTTAATATTAATTTGCAGATACTGATTCTCTCATTCCATTATTTAGGTTCATGGGGTAGAACATGGGTCATCAGACTTGGCTGGGCAGCAGGCACTTTTGCCTAGTGACCCTGAATACTGTGTTCACCCCTATTGCCACTGTGTCCTGGGATGAAGCACAGGCATTTGGGGGCTGTGAGTGCTTTCTAGCTATGCTGCTGAGCTTGGGGAGGAGTTGAAAGAGGACATGAAGAACCTACCAAGGAGAGGATGCAGTTCAGCCAGGGCTTCTAGTTAAGAAATGGTGCCTGCAGAAGGCTGGAGAGGATTATGGGAAGCCTAAGAGAAGCATCTCTTCCTGGAACCAGAGTGAGGAGACAGCCCTGGCTAATGGTCATGAAAATGGACATGATTACTGTGAGGTAACTTGGACATAGGGACCTTGTGAGGATTGTGTCACACTACTTCTATAACTCAGGCCTAATCATTCAGGTTGCACTATCCACTGACTTGAAAACCTAGCCATTCATAGGGAAGGGTTCTTAAGTGAAAGATGGGAAGGAGGATGGGAAGTCAAGGTGATGGGTTTGATGCAATCAAAAGGGTCTCATTTTTTAAAGTCAATTTCCTGTAGAGACTGGCATTAGACAATCACTGCAACAGCACCGTGGAGCTTGCATTTGTTAGGCACAGCAATCTTCATTTCCCATGTATCCTTTTGGCTGTTTTCTTGAATGACAATGTGGATGTTCTATCTCTGCAAGTCTCCTGCCGAACAGACACGGAGACAGAGCAGATTGCTTTCATCAACATTTAGAAAGTTTCTTTCTGCCAAGTGATTGGACCAAATATTCAATAAAATAAAGTGGACCACTTGGGAGTTTCTTTACTCTGATTTCATCTCTTTCTCTGGAGAGATACTTCTGGAACCAGAATATGCAGCACATATAAGAAGCAAAAGAGCTGTGATATCCATACCGTAAATAAGCATCTGTTAATAATTCATGCAGCAAATATTTATCTAAGGCCTAGACTTGTGGGTTCATCTGGACATGCAACACTAACAAGTGTTTTTTAACCACAAAATTATGCATATAATAGTCGCTTATTGTTAGTAGGCTGCCTAAAGGTAAAACAAGTCAAATTCCACAAACCATATTATTTTACATTTTTGATGTCTGTCTGAACCTTGGCATGTGTGTCCATGACCTTACTTGACGATTGATTACATTAGCATGCCTTAGTGGACAGGAAAGAAGGCAGACATTGGAGGAAGCAGATCCTCTGGGTTCTAGGAGTGACTCCAGTTTAAATTAAATGCTTTTCTACAAAAAGGAAAAATTAAATGCTAAGATTTCTTAATCCGCTTCAAATCTGAACATGTGAAGAAAGTTAAACTCCATGTGTTTCTCCCATGTTTCCCACCTGTTACAAATTTGTGCTTCACCTTGGAATAAATCATTCTGCTTGAAAGCAGCCACAAACAGCCCTACATCGGACATCAACTTCTCATTATATTAACTTACCCACCTTTTTCACTTTTCCAATTAAGTCGTATTTGAAACAGGGCATTGTGAAGGCGTTTCCCTGCTCACAAATGACTAATAAAACTAAATGACTCCATCATGACAAACTCATACCAATTGCAGATAGCACACGCTATTCTCAAAATAATACCCATCGACGGTTTGACTAATGTCTCATTGAATTGTTTACAATGAAGCAAGGGTACTGAGTCCATTGATGTGATGATAAGACCAGTGTATTTCCTACTGCTAGGAATAAGACCACATCCATTGTTCTGCCTTTGCAAAGTTCATGTGACCCCATCCAATTAAGGAAAACACAAGGCTAATGCTGGTAATTTTGACAAAAGTAAAAAAAAGGGTCCTTCATCATTTAACTCTTTACATAAGTAAAAAATTTGCAACATCCACTGTGAATCTTATTTGACCAGCTCATAAACTATATACACGTTTGTGTAATTTTGTACATTAAAGGCAGTCATTATTGGTGCTGAAGGGAGCATGCCCTTCCTGATGCTTTCCTGCGCATGGATGTCTTTATCAAGAAGCAACTTTCCCTCTCAGTTATACAAAGCTCTGCTGACTGTAGATGGTGAGGACCCAAGAGTTTGTGCATATGCATGTGTCTTAGTCAGGGTTTCTATTCCTGCACAAAACATCACGACCAAGAAGCAAGTTGGGGAGGAAAGGGTTTATTCACCTTACACTTCCACACTGCTGTTCATCACCAAAGGAAGTCAGAACTGGAACTCACACAGGGTAGAAACTCGGAGGCAAGAGCTGATGCAGAAGCCATGGAGGGATGCTGCTTACTGGCTTGCTTCCCCTGGCTTGCTCAGGTTGCTTTCTTATAGAACCCAGGAGTTACAGCCCCGGGATGGCACCATCCAAATTGAACCCTCCCACCCTTGATCACTAGTTGAGAAAATGCCTTACAGCTGGATCTTGTGGAGGTCTTTCCTCAAGGGAGGCTCCTTTCTCTGTGATAACTCTAGCTTGTGACAAATTGACACACAAAACCAGCCAGTACAACGTGTATTCTCGAATCACTGTAATCCAGTCCTCATTCTTACCGTAGCCATTCATGCCTTCCTCGGGTGATGTTTTCCTGTATGCTCTAAAATATAATGATCCCAGGAAAGTTGATATCTTGAAGGAAGAGTATAGCTAAATTTGCGAAACATCTCATCCATAGAGCAAAATTAAAACTATTTGTCAAGAAATTTGCTTTTATTCTTAAAAAACAAAACAAAATAAAACTAGGCTTGCTATGCAAACACTTTATAATGAACAGGAAATCAGGGGAGATGGCTGTGGTTCCAGGAAATCTGCAGTATGCTAGGCTTTGTAACAGGAAGTTGTGATTAGCTTCGTAAGTCAATCCTTACTGTGAAAGAACTCAGGACTACCCATTGCAGAGTGAAGAAGGCTAAGATCAGAGACCCAATATTTTCCCTACAGTCACACTGAGAAAAGCTACAAAGAGAATTTGACCTTGTGCTTATTTCAGGTTGTTGCTTTAAAGGGATATTTTAAAATAAACTGTTTTCCTGACTACCAAAGTAAAGTTTACTCATGTTAATATACTGAGAGACTGAAAAAATGTCAGATATAAAAACTCTATCTGTAAAATAACTGTTAGGAACTGCCAAATATGATGTATTATATGTATTAAATGTATACATGCCTATATGTAGATATGTACATATACCTGTGTACAGGGCATGTTGGATGTGTGTATATATGTACATAAATCCATGTTAGGTTTTCATTCCTTCCTCATTTACATCTTTAATGGATCCTGATACAGAACCTGCCTTTAAGTTATGCCGTATTCAGCCCTATTGGCTGTCTTCTTCAGTGTGTTCCAAGCTCCTTGCAAACTGGTAGAGGTTAACATAGAGTTTATACAATCTTAATCCTAAAATGTATGTGATTCATGCCATCACAAAAATATCCGAATGCAGAGTTAGTGTGCTGTCTACTATATTTATCTTCATACATATACATTAGCATGTTGTAAAGCTAAAAACATCTGAAACTGAAAACATTAGCACAGTACATTCGAATGATATTTTAAGGCTGCCTTTTGGAGCAATATTTTAAGTCTGACCAACCTGTACACTGTAGAATTGTCTTCACCCTCTCCATTCAGAGAAATTAATAAACCCTAAACTCGCCAGAAGCAGAGCAGATCTTTCAGCTTTCTGCTTCGCCATCTACAACACCAAAATTAAACCTGTAATGCTTTGCTTAGCTCAGTCATATTATTAACTATGTAAGCAACAAGAATAATTGTCATTATTATTAACACTTCAAAACTCCAGCTACTGAGGTATGCAATTATAAACTCATTTAATCCTCAGTCAGTGGTTTACCTAACAATTTTATTATAAACCCAAACGAGAAACCAAGGCACTAAGGGAGTCCCGATGACTTTATCCATGCAGTAAGAAACCATGCAGCCATTACAATCTCGCAACATACCACATGAGTCCTAGCTCCCTCCACTCTAACTTCTTAGTTATCTTATGTCCCCAATAGCAAGCTGTCCCCAAGAAATTCACCAAAAACACTTCCAATCAGCATTCTCAGAAATGTCATATGTGTAAGAAATCCATATATACCATCGAAGGTGAAGAAAGAGCTGGGTTGAAGATTTTCACTGAGAAACATGCAGAGAATAAAGAAAGAGAAAATTTTGAAGACATTGTAGATTTGAAAGCAAGCAGAGGAGACTAAAACATCAAGTACCACTTGTTATGGAAGATAGGATATGCCCATCTCTTCATTAACCCACCTTGAACGGCGCTTGGATTAGCACACACTCAGACAAGGAAGTCACTTTCCCAACCTTCTTTGAACATCAGATGAATCGAGTACCGCTTCTGACTGATTAAATATAATTGACGTTTCTTGGGAGTCTGTAGACCATAGGCCACTGTTTTCTGCAAACAAGAAATCTAGGAGGTCAGAGAGGCTTTAAAGTCACTACGAGATAGAGACACCAACTGAGCCCAATATATTTCTCAATGAAAGTCACTGAAATGTGAGATATAGTGATTCATGAAAAGAGTAAAGTCGGTTACAGTTACTGAGGAAAACTGGTCTGTTTACACCTCCATGAGTTCAGATTCTCGATTCCAATGGGTTGCTCTCTCAATTTAGGCTCCATAGAAGAAACTATCTGTATATGGGACCTCATTCTTTCAGACTTTCTTGGGTACAGTAGGTCTTTGGTAATTTTGACACACATTATCTGCTTCAAGCCTCTTGCTTTCCTTGTTTCTGTCAGCAGAAAGTGTTCCCCTCTGGACCCCAGTTCTGTCTGTCTGCCATCATCTCCATTGTGGAGTCCAGATCATTGCTGTCATGCTCACCCTGTCCCTTTGCAACACTGAAAATTGTACCAGCTTCCTCCATTGCTTTGTTTCATGGGGACCATTTGTCTGGAATATTCCATGTCCTGTCACTTCTTCTGTCCTGGTGCTCTGAAAACTTCATCTGTGGGTTCTCCACCAGCCCTTATTTACCCCCTTTCTTTAAATACAGAACCCTGTGTAGAACTCCTTTCTTTCCTCCACCTAGGCTGTCCCCTCCAGTAAAAGCAGGCTAAGACTGACCCCAAACTGAAGATCTTAATTAGAGAGTGAACTCTGCTGAGGATAGAGAGATGACCCAGAGATTAAGGGCATTGTCTGCACTTCCAGAGGACCTAAATTCAGTTCCCAGCACCCACCTGGCAGCTCCCAGATGTCTTTCACTTGAGTCCCAGGAGGTCCAATTTGGTCTTCCAATCTATGTGGACACTGCATGCACGTGGTAGTGTTCAGACATACATGGAGGCAAGACATTCATACATACCAGATAAAATAGATAAAATATACTTTAAAAAATAGTCCCTCACTCCTTTTCCACTATACTTGGAAGGCTCACAATAGCTTTTGGCTTCCATTAATTATTGCCCTCTTTAAAGAATATCCATATTCCATATTTGGCACAGACTGAATTGAGTCTGTGCTTAAAAGGGTTGAGAGGAAAACAAAGCCCTTTCACCATTCCACACAACCACGAGTGTTAGAACTTACCTCCCTTCCACAGAACCATCCCATGTGTTAGAGACTGCTTCTTATATCGGTCTTGCAGAACTCTAGAGACTTTAAGAAAACAGCCTGAAAATACCCAGTGGTCTTTATACACAGAAATACACAGAAATATTTTTGAGTGCCTTGGTAAAGGGAGCAAATTATTTCTTATGTTCCAGGGCAAAGTGAGAAGTGAAATCTATTGGATTGAGATCAAGAATATTGTTAAGCTTAGCTTAATGATAGAGAAAGAGATGATGGTCTTACTATTGCATAAGGCTATGAATCTTATAACTGCTAACAGACATGTGCAAGCATATTTTGCAAGGAGTGGTTTTCATTGTTCAACATATAGCTTCTGATATACGTGTGTGTGTGTGTGCAAAATTATTTGGCACATCTGTATGAAATGCTTCTGGTTTGAGTACTAGCAACTATAAATAGAGGAAATAGAAACAGACAAGTCCAACAATTGTTACATGCTGGCACACTGGCTCAAGATAATGCAGTTCTCATCAATACGGCAATTTGGGATTCTTTCCAAGTTTGTTGTGTAGTATTCCACTCTGATTCCATTTCTTTTTTTCACATTAAAATTCTGCAGCACTCTAAGAGAACTAGATTACATTGCATTCTTTGCAGCTATTAAAGAACAGAGAAATGGAATAGGGAAATACACATACACAAATCTTGTATATATAAAGCATCTCAGATGTGTCAGGCATTCAAATATTTCATCTGTGTGACAAATAGCCATAAACGACATGTCATCATCTGTAGCAGTGATAAAGGATTGTTCTGCATTAAACCATTCTGCCAGCATTTTAGTCTGGGAAAAAAAATGCTTTTGCTAATCACTTGATGAAGGAAAGGTTCCAATAGCCAGCTAATGGTCATGCCAGGCCCATGGTTCAGTTTTCATCTACAGAGTTTGTTACTAAATATCTCTGTTCTGCTCTTATTTATAACAAAAAATAAGAATTAAAAATAGAAAGGAGAAAGAAAGGAAGGAAGGAAGGAAGGAAGGAAGGAAGGAAGGAAGGAAGGAAGAAAGAAAGAAAGAAAGAAAGAAAGAAAGAAAGAAAGAAAGAAAGAAAGAAAGAAAGAAAGAAAGAAAGAAAGAAGGGGAAGGAAAGAACGATGGCTGGTTTTGTGTGTCAACTTGACACAAGCTAGAGTTATCACAGAGAAGGGAGCCTTATTTGAGGAAATGCCTCCATGAGATCCAGCTGTAAGGCATTTTCTCAATTAGTGATCAAGGGTGGGAGGGCCCATTGTGGATGGTGCCATCCCTGGGCTGGTAGTCCTGGGTTCTATAAGAAAGCAAGCTGAGCAAGCCATTAAGCAGTAGTGAAAAAACAGAATGCAAAGTTATAAAAGGTCCAAAAACGTCCCTAAGAATTAGAGATTTCCAGTATCCATCGTTTTCACCTGCATTCACTTTCTGATAATCTTCTCATGAGCTCAGTTATCTTAAATAAGGAATTATGATTTTTTTTCTCACAGAATATAAGGTCTTGTTCATATAATTAAGGTAGAAGCTTTGCAAGTTGCAAGGCTAGCTTGAGCTATGTGAACTAAATTTTTAAAATATCTACATGAGCTCCTTGAAAATGGTGGGTGTGACCGCATGTTGATGGCCCAAAACCTTGCTGTGCTCTGTCTCTGTTTCAGTGCCGTTGTCTGGCAACTCTGTCATTGCTGTTCCAAGGTTAAAGCTACGGTAGAGGCCCTTCTATAGCTTGGATATGATTTTCTTGCTCTCTGTAGCTTCATATGTACAAGTATCACCCACCGTGAACTGATAAAAAGATGGAAATCACAGCTGGAGTTTAGCTGAGTGGTTAAAAGCACTTGCTGTTTGTCCAGATTTCCTAGTACCCATACCAGGGAGCTCAGAACTACCTGTAACTCTAGTTCCAGAAACACTTATGCCATTTCCTGGCGCCTCACAGATGTGCCCACACACAAACACAGACAGATATAGACACAAACGCACACACAGAGTCAGGTAGACTGACATGTACTAACAGAATTAAAATATAGATTTTTTTAGAGAACTTGGAAGCCCATTTGACTATGGTGTGTAGAAATGGGCCTTTGAGTTAGTTCAATGAGATAAATCCTCCATGATTGAATCCTAATACCCTCATAGAGATGTAGAAACCAGAAGAGACCACATGCATGCTCTGTTTCTTGTCCTATGACGGTCTTCCAGCAAGATGGACATTTGCCAGATAAGACCCCTAGACTGTGTATCTGCAGAGTCAAGACAAACTTTTCTTATTCTTTATAAAGTAGCCTGCCTCAGATATTTCATTATCAGAACAAGTAACGATGTAGTAAGTTCCCTCATACTGATAATCTGCTAGATGGTTGCTGAGGAATGAGAGGTGGAAAAAAGATCAAATGGGAGGATTTGTCTTCTGTTCTCCCAGAGAAAAGAATAGACCTTGGCAGAAATAATATAATGCAAGTGTCATACAGAAGAATGGAAAAACTTAATGGAAGAAGCCAGAAAAGCAGTCTAGATTTGTTAATGCTGAAACAGCTCAAACTCATGGTTGCCATTTCAGTACATTCTGATTTCTGTCAGCATAAGAAAAATATTAAAGAAATACTCTATTGTATTTAAAAATAGAGGGAGTAAAAAGCAAGCTTAAATTATCCTCAAGATAAAACCAGGACCTATTGTAGGTGGGAAAAAAAAAGTTGCAGTGTTTTCTGCTTCCAGCTGTCTAAGATGAGCTGATCTATGTAAGTCTGCGAGCACATTATTCTGCTAGGACTAACCTCTGCATTCTGCTACTGTCATTAAATGAAGATTTCTCTTCGTGTTGTTGGAAGTATTGCTTTTTAAACTTGAAATTCAAAATATTGCAAACCATCCCTGGTTTCAAGAATCTACACTAGCTGTGGGTAGGCCTGCTGTGGGAGAAGGTAATGTGTAGAGTTTACACAATGGCAGGGAGGCACTGATGTATACTTGCATCCACATCCTTGAAGACATATACCAGGTCCCTAAGGAAAGCCTCCAAGGGAGCCACATGGAAACCAGGGAAAAAGATCCCAGGAACTCATGGGAACCTGGTCCAATAGTGAAGGGGCGGCAGCTTCTTGAACAAACTAAAGCTAAGGTAGATGTAGGAAGACAGACCACATTTATTGGGGGTGTATGCTCCTCCATGAACCCAAAGATAAAATCTGAATTGAGAATATGTTTTTTTCTAAGAATCCCAAGCAGAGGAGCTCCTGTGACTTTGACTTTACCCTAGCACAGCATAAACTAATCCATCAGCACTTCACAAAGTCATCGAGGAATCCATGAGTCTATCTATGCCAGCCTCTACCTCCTTCTAAGCTCCTCTCTCCTCAGCCCTTCATGCCCTCATCCAGTATTTTGCTCCCTTTTCTCTCTTCTCTATCACTCTGCCTCTTTTCCTAATGTTCCACTCTTCAAGTCCTCTCCCTGTCCCTTCTCCTCATCACCTCTCTCTGTCTCCCTTTCTCCTTCTTCATCTCCTCTTTCCTATCCTTATTCCCTTCTCTCCTTTTAAAATAGCTCTTTGAGAACAGTATCCAATAGAAGCACTCGGTGAGGACAGTTACTTTCTATTTATGTGTCCCCAGAACTGTCTTCACCATAATTGCTGCTGAGATTAAGTGATAGCCTTTCTGCGTTGAGGAAATCAAAATTGTTTCAAAGGTCATAGAAAACAATCCCCTACATTCTAGCTGCAGGGAAAATACCCACATAAAGTCACTGCTCCCTTCCTGACACAGAATATACAATTGTCAAGTTTTTTTTTTTTTCCCAGAGAATAGGTCTCCTATCCTTTCTCATTATCTTCAAAGACGCAAACAGTGGGGCTGCCCAGCCCAGAAGGCCTACCACGGCCAAGCAATTCTTACAAACAAACAATGGTGTGAATTTCCCCTCGTAGGACAAAACCCACATGACTACATCAGACACTGGAGGAAATATCACCGTCCCCACAAAGGGTGTACAAATGTGACAGTCGTACGTTTGTCTTTTAATTAAGCAGAGCGTGGCTGTACAGGTCTGCTTTGCACAGGTTGGTTCAACTCTGAGCTGTGAAATGAGCAATCACTAAGTGAGTGGAGTTTTTCTGTAAAGTCTATGAATGAAAAACACCCTAAAGTCCATGGTTACTAGTAGAAGAGTAAACAGGTGTATGTATACCATGCAGGTAGTTATATGTAATCAAAGACTCTAGACATGACTTCTGAGGAATTGATCCAGTACTGTCTAGTTTTATATCAACTTGACATAAGCTAATGTCATCAGAGAGGAAGACTGAGAAAATGTCTCTATAAGATCAGGCTGAGCACAAGCATGAAGCATATTTTATTAATTAGCTATCGATGTGGGAGGGCCCATGCCTTGTGGGCCGAGCCATCCCTGGGTTGGTGGTCCTGGCTTCTATAGGAAAGCAGGCTGAGGAAGCCACGGGGAGCAAGCCAGTGAGTAGCACTCCTCCATTAGCCTCAGCTTCTGGCTTCACCTTCCTATTCTGCTTGATTCTCTCTGTTTACTGCCTTTAATTGATTGCCACATGGAACTGTGAGTTATAAACCCTTTCCTTCCCAAAGTGCTTTTGGT
Source organism: Mus musculus (assembly GCF_000001635.26). Lineage (NCBI taxonomy): Eukaryota > Metazoa > Chordata > Mammalia > Rodentia > Muridae > Mus > Mus musculus. Next base: position 26,589,671 of record NC_000081.6, on the reverse strand, counting down.
CATGGTGTTTCATTATAGCAATAGTAACCCTAACTAAGAGAGTTTCTATAGATTATACTTTGATTTTATCTGTGACTGTGTCCATTACACAGAATGGGGTTAAAATCATCAGATTTTCTCCATTCCTAACATAAAGCATAGAAATATTGGAGAACCACATTATAGTAGGCAATAAATTTTGCTTGTGTTAATCCATAAAGAAGCACATAGTTCCCATGTGTAAGAAAATCATGCTATTTAAGCTGTTGTTTGTTATAAGACCTTGTGAACATACGGCCATATGGATAGGATCCCATCCCTAAGCTAGCTGGCCTGCATTGACTCACACCCTCTGTTTCCCTAAACCATGTGCTATGCGCGAGTTAGCAGACCAGTTCTTTAAACCAGGCTTGATGTCGGTCAGCTCTGACTTTGCTGAGAGCCTTCTCTTCTGCAAATATTTTCTATAAACTCTGCATGTCTCCTACGAAGCCATGACTCACTTCAAGCCTATTTCCTGCAGAAGTCTTGATCGACAGTTGACAATCCTGAGAGGATATTTGATCACAAGGAAAGCATCTAGCACATGGATCAGTCACAGCAGTAATTAGCTTGCCTTTTAGTTGATCAGAGGATTACCTCTATCCAGTATTTTTGAAGCTCTTTCCTCAAAGTGCTATTCTATGGAATGTTGTGTAATAGTCCCCCAAATTCCTAAGATTTAGGCCTAGGTGTTGTATTGTGGCACAAGTGCGCCTGTGAGTGAAATGATAATTATAAAACAAATTTAAAGAGGTTAGCCTGGATTTTCGAATTAGCCAAAACCTAACATGGTGGAAGAAGGAAATCAAAAAGCATGACAAATAAGATACAAAAGAAACTGGAATCATAAATGTGTCTTAACCAGCTATGGGGTTTGAAGCGTAGAGGAAGAAGACAAGAGGCCATGGAATGTAAGTGTTCTCTAGAATATTTTAACATCCTTTTTGTAGTATCCAATGAGTGATAGGAATCTATGCCCTGCCAATCAAAGCCTACATATGCAAAAGATCTTATAGCTCATGAGTTAATAAGCACATATATTTGCCCAGAAGCTCAGAAGAACATTCCTTTAGAAATTTTTTTCTTGCAAATATTAACGTTTTCTTTGGCAAATTAAAATTGTATCATGTCTTCGTGCCACAGTTTCATTATCTCTTCATCTACTGGTTGCTCTGTATGCAGCCCACATTACCTGGCTGCTGTGAATAGAAAAAAACATTCAGCATCCTAACCTGGTGATGCGATTTGGAAGAACCGAAGTTGATTGCATTGGCCTTTGAGTCGATGTTGTCAGATAGCTGTCTTAGGCATGTGGGCTTGTATCTGAGAAAATGTAGGTAATCATCCAGAGAATAGTTTTCACAGGAAAACTGTTAATTGTGGGTATCACAAATCTATGCTGTTAGCCTAGAAATCGTCTCTTTAGAAGCATCTTCTGTTAGATTTCCAGTCAGTGGAGCTGTCTCTGTGAGGCCTTTAGAGACTTTTTATTTAAAATCACAAGTGTCCTTTACTCTCATCTCCAGCACTTTGGTTCTCTTTCCTGCTTTCCCCCCTCCCCTCTATAGAATTTTCCAATGTAATGATCATTATTTATTGGCTATCTATTGCTGGATAATAACTTATTCCAAAGCTTAGCAACTCAAACAATACGCATTCATCTTCTCTCTGCTTTTGTGGTCAGTAGTCCAAGCGCAGGATAGCTAGCTGGCTGTGGTCATATGTCTCAAAGCTCAGGCGAATTATAAGCTTCCCACTATACATGAGTGACTTTCATTCAGAGTTCACAGTGTGCTGTTAGACCTACGGGTTTACATTCAGGGTTAGCTGTCGGTTGAACTCACTTACAGAACACGTGAGCATCTCCAACGTTGACAAGCCCATAAATAGGAGAAAGTGCTAACCAGACAAGAGTTACAGGCCTTTGCAGTCCAGGGTTAGAAGTATTATGTCATCACTCTCCCTGGCTTCTCTTTGATGCAGGGAAGTCACTTAGTCTAGCCTGTTATTACAGGGACATGATATGTAAGCATGTGAGTAACAGTAGCAAGCATCCGGGATGATCTCTGAAAACGTTTCTACTACAGCACATGATTCAGACTATGAGGGGAATTATTAAAGACTTCACTTTGGCAGGCATACTAATTTTGGTATTAATGTAGTCTAAGGTATAAGAATGCAAAGTTCTAATGCACTACTGTAACTATTAGTTAAACTTTCTGTTTACAGCTTTTTCCTTGGCATACACACATGCGCATGTATACACACAAGCACACAGACATGTATATATACATGCATGTGCACTTGTGTGTGTGTGTGTGTGTGTGTGTGTGTGTGTGAATTACATACATATGATTCTTGTCTGGTTATCACTTTCTCACAACAAAACTCTGATTCTCTGGTTCTTAAAATCGTCCTGTTTCTTCTTCCTTAATGTCTTGTGAGCTCTAGATGATGGTGTTGGTTTTATAGATGTATGGATTGGGACTGGGCTCCACAACTCTGCATTCTTTTATTTTAGACTACATTTACACTATATTATATTTTAATTAGTATGCCTGCAACTGTGAGGTTGGTGACAGGTTTCTTTCTAGGAATATATAGCCCTTTTCATAAGTATTTAAATATTTCCCTACTTATTTATGATTATAGTATTTGGTTATAGGATGAAATTGAAAAGCATGGTTGATAATTTGAGTGGAAGACTTTTTTTACTCAATCATGTTGCATATTCCCTGTTGATTTGTAATGCAATACCTGAACAAAAGTTAGACTAATATAAACAGTGACAGAGATAGTAATCCCATTTATGTTGCTGGTTAATTTATGTGGAAGTTCCATTTAATCATATTTCTACTCTATGGAGATAAAAGAGATGCAATTAGGAAAATGCAAGCAATCTATCCATGTCATGGTAATGCTTTGCTGTTCAGAGCTGTGCAATAGCAAAGTAAATAACTCTGAATAATGAATTTAAAACTAATATTTGGAGCCATCTCTCAGTATGTAGGGAAGACCTATTCTGTAAAACAGGAAATTAACAACCCGAACAAAGGAAATTAGTAATAACATTAATTCCTCCCATCCTCTCTTATGTCTGCACCGATGAGCCTCTCCCTGGTGCTGATTCCCTTTAAAATGATTTGCCATACTTTCTAATCATCTACTGCTATGGTCATTGAGTTGCTAAAGGGTTTGCTACTGTTCATTTCTATTTCCACAAAGGGTATGATGCTTGTGAGTGGGTTTCCTCTGGGAAAATGTCAGTCCTCCACTCCTGTCTGTGTCTGTATTTCAAGGTTCATCCTCCTGCATGGAACAACATCTAGTTTTGGGGGTGATCTCTAGTCCTCCTTGACTTTCTGATCTCGTCTAAAGAGCTCATGGTTGTAGACCTCATGTGCATGTTACTTAGGTCCATAGCTACTGTGTCAGTAAGAGATTTATAGCCATAAAGGAACATCTGACATGGGTTAAAAGAAGCATGTTAGTTCACAATTCCGGGGACTTAGGGCTGTGGCACTTGCATCAGTTTAATTCCTGTTAAGCCAATGGACAGTATGGATGGCAGTGGTAGCAACACATGTGGTGGTGACATCTTGAGCCATGAAGCAGATAGAGTTGGGTGAGGCCAAACTTGTGCTGTTATACCTGTCTCCTGAAAATTTCCATGTAACCACAGAACTCCCCTCATACTATCCACTATGAAGGACTTCCTACAAGGCTCCACGAAACCTTTCAATCTTTCCACACTAGAGATCAAATCTTTTATCTAATGAACCTTTGGGGGTTATAGTTAGGCTATAGCCAAACTACAGCAGCTGCAGACCAACTCACAGGCTAATGTTCTCCCAAAAGTATCTGACCTAGAATGTCAATAGTGTGAAAGAAAACCCTGCAGTTGTCTGGCAGACCATTCACAGAATTTCCTACCCTCAAGAGCAACTCCATGTTTGGATAAAGAGTAATACAGAAGCTCTATGGTATTTGTATTATGTTTAAAGGAAGAGGAAATGATTCACTTGTAGTTGAAGTTGGATGGACGCTAGGTGCATAGGTAGATAGAAGATAGATAGATAGATAGATAGATAGATAGATAGATAGATGATAGATAGATAGATAGATAGATAGATAGATGATACATAGATATATAGATAGGTAGATAGATACATAGATACATAAATAGACACATAAGTACATAGATGAAAAGAACCCACTAATATTCTTTTTCAAAATTCCACCAGCTACTCTGCCCTTGGGTTAGATCAGCTCCAAGAATACATAGCATAGGAAAATCAATTGGAAGAAGAAGAAAATGGGTCTGGACTGTATCCTCACATTCAAATCACCTGGGTAGCCTCTTAAAATATTGATGTCCTCACTTCACCTACAGCAGTTCTTTCACCTTCTTTGGAAGTAGGACTATGCGTAAGTCATTTTGATATACTTGGCTGACAGTTTCACTTGCTACCTCTTGCAACAATTGTCTTCATCCATGCTGAAAACTATACATCCAACAAACCTGATTCAGTACTTGTTATTTCTAGTAGTTCATTACATTCTTACCTGTTCCTCCCTGCAGAATTTATGCAAATGTGTCAGCATATCAAACAGGACACTCATAGCTTATAATAGCCAGAAGTGGATTCTCAAGACAGGAACCTGTTTCTAGAGAATTTGGAGAGGAAAAGAATCCTTAGTCTTGCCATCCCTTTGCTAGATCTGAAGCCGCCTTAAAAGATGGTCCTGTACTACTGATAGTAGTTGCCCAGCCCTGGAATGTGTGTATCAGGCCCCGCTAATACCACCCTTATCCTCTATGGAGGTTAGAGATACCATTAGCAATTGAGCAGAAAATTACCACTGTCACCCATTAAATGACAGGAGACTACAGCTTGAGCAGCCTCCTACATGGGTAATCAGCCGTGGAGAATGAAATCTTTACTTAATATCACAAAAGAATGACTTTCCCTTGTAAATCTACCTAGTACAAAAGTATAACCTGGGAAACCAATTTCCTTCATAATTGTGACAGATGGCTTCCCTCTTAGCCCATGTCACCTAAGCTTTTAGGCAGAAATAAAGTATAATCTCCAGCTTGAATTTTTGAGCTAAAGTTAATCATGTCTTTGGGTATATCGTAGAGAAGGAGACTAGAAAGCAGTTCAGATGTAGAGCTATTAAACAAGTGTATGTATAGGTATGTAAAATGGCCAGGTGTGATGAAATGCCTCATAGTAATTTAGGATGTCTCTATGAGTTTGATTTCAAGTCCATGCAAATATCAATCATGCCTCTTAGTTTCAAGAAATACAAACTAGTGGATAAATTAATCAAAACCAATTTTATAATATCTGCCATGAAAGATGTCTAATGTTAACTCCCCAGAATTATATGAAACCAGAAAGACGCTGTCTCAGCAACAGCAGACCCTAAATTCACAGGACACTGAAGGGACATACACCCAGGGTACTTCTAGGGACCCCTCGATTCTTGCCTGTGATCATAGAAAGCACTGCTCTGGCTATTGCCACTTCTTCTCATGCTTTCTAAACCTTACAAATCTCTAGGTATCTGAGTGGTCTGAGGAGTCTAGGGGCTGGCGCTACCTATTCAAGTAGCTGAGGATGAAAGCATTTTCAGCACTCATACTCAGAGGTATGCTCCATTTTCAGAAAGCTGGAAGTTTGCCTTGTAGGAAAAGGCATAATAGGAGTGCCACAGTCTGAAGACAGTTGCCAAGTGTGTAGCCTCAAGTGGTGTGTGTGTTTCTTTTATTTCAATTTTTCATAATTAATTTTGGTTACTATTCATAAAGAGTGAAGTCATTTGACACTCTGCAGTAGTAGAACCACGTTAAGCTTATCCCTGACTTGTTTACACATAAATGAGACTCGAACTGTTATTTTATTTGGCTTTGACAATTACTGGGGGTGGGGGCTAAGTCTTATTCTACATTTCTAACTTCTGGCCTGGCTACCTCCCCAGCACTGTACCCCAAATACTTGCTGTTTTTCCTGCCCATGTGCTATAGGTTCACCTCCCCTCATGACAGCTTCCTCTCTTCCCACTCTTCTTCCTGGTGGAGAAGGAGGAAGAACCAGAAGACAGGAGGAAGCCACCAGGAGGGGAAATGAATGATGAGCTAAACCAGGTATTTTCATTGGAAAAGCCTTATAGAGCAGGTCAACAATGTAGTCCTACTGCTTAATAAATTAGGGATTCATTTTTATAATAAAATAATCTTTCCCTTTATGTAATGAAGGACTCTTTTCTTCAACTACATACATTTATTCATGGCAATCTGTCCTTTGGTATAAAAAGAATAAAAATACTATTATGTAGCATTTATGTAAATAATATTATGTAGCAGAAGTGCAAATTGATCTTCATGCAGGCCCCCCAACAAGTGAAGCAGGGGCTGTCCCTGAATCTGTGGCCTGCTTGTAGACCCCATTTCCCTAGCTGGGCCACTTTGTCTGGCCTCAGTGTGAGAGAATTTACCTAGACCTGTAATGACCTGCAGGGGAGGGGACCCGGAAGGGCTTCCCCTTCTCAGAGAAGACCAGGATGGGAAAGGGAGAGGATCTGTTTGAAGGGGTGCTGGCATGAGTTGGGGGGCTAGTATTGGGAGTTAACATGAATAAATAAATTAAATAATAAAAATAAAAATTAACTATAATATGAGCAAATATTAGTCAGCTTTATCACTTATAATAAAATGCTGACTGGGTGGTTTAAATGAAATATATTGGTCAGAGTTGCTGAGGCTGAGGAGTCCAGTATCAGGTTTCCACTGAGGTAGCCTTTGTTCATAGCCTCATCTTCTGGCTTTCATGAAGTACCATCTCTGTGCACTGGCATTGCTTAACCATGTACCCTCAGGGATACAGAGTTCTCTGATGTCTCTTCCTCTAAGGGCACTAGTCCAGTTGGATCATAGCCCCATCCTATGACCTAATTCAATCTAAATTGTGTCCTTAAGACATAATCTGCAAATGTAACCTTACTGGGGTTTATAAAATTTTGCATATACACACAAAGAACCTTCAGTAAACAGTAGATAACAATGCAGTTTATGTACAGTGTAGCTCCAGAGACCACCTTGACCATGGCCTTTCCAGAAGAGAAAAACCAGAGAGCTGGTGCTGAAGCTGTGGTAATTGCTAGGTTTCACAGACTGTAGATTGACAGTGCTTTAGTCAAGAATATTTTAAAATGGAAGCCCCTTACTGTAAAAGCTTTCTAAAATATTCTCATATAGGAATATAAAAGGAGGTTTCATGTAGTTAGCTCATAATAGGAGGACAACATCTCTCCCAGATACCAAAGGCTATCAAATAAAAATCCCAGTGCCATCTCCAGCTTATCTCTTTTTCAAGTTGTTGTTCAGTGGGGTCCCATAGCCTCCTCTCAGAACATCATAGGCTATTATCATTGTTCTTTCTGTAATTATAATTATCATTATATATTCTAGAACTTGATGTTAACACACTACTGCTGCAAACATCACATACTTTAATAATAGGACACGGGAAAAATCATGCTGGTACCAGTTTGTATGCTTCATTCCTACTGGCCAGCTTTCATGCAGGAGGAAGGTTCTATGCATGCCACTAGGGAGAAGAGTCATCATAGTCTTAGCCATCAGTAAACCTTGGAAGCTACAAGAACACCTGCCTGGCAAGGTATGCCCATGGGCTCAATGATGGCAAAGATTTGACAGAAATAGGCAACCACTTTCAGATTGTTTTTAAATCTTGATCCATAAGACAGAACTCAATACCCAAAAAGTAGGAGGCAAAATGGGAGCTAAGTTAATGTTCAAGTTGCAAGCCTCAGAATCTACAAAATGATATTAGTTTAATATAGATGCATATAAATATATGTATCTATATGACATTGTTGTTCTGATACCTGGCTTCATTTCTGTGCTAACATATAATATACAAAATCACATGGCACAAATTAAAACTTCTAGTATCACCATATTTTTCAAAAGGGCATTTTCCCATTTGATGTTTGTATGAGAGTAAATTACCAAAGAAGCACAAGAAGAAAGAAAGGCTATCAGCTTGAACTATTGGAATGTTCTGTGCTAAATATAGCCTGGATATATTATGTACTAGTTTCAATTCCTAAAATTGTGCTGAAATAATTCCCAAGGCATAACTATTTGTACACACACACTTGTGTGTAAGTTTGTGTGGGGGGGTGTGTGTGTGCGTGTGCCTATGTGTGTGTGGCCATGTGTATTTTTACAGTGAGAACACACACAGGGCAATGGATCTATGCCCCAGTGGGTGGCCTTGTGTATTTACCTTGCTCCTTTCTCACTGTGACTATAAACCAGGGCATGGGGACTTTTAAAGCTGGAGAGGCCTATGTTAGTCCTGTCTCCATAAGGCATTTCCTTTCTCACAAATACATTATTTCCTTTTGTATAAGCAGCAACCCCAGTCCATGTTTGCTACATCTTCAAAGTTATATTTTATATTCAATTAGGGTCTAATTTTAGTGATCCCTACGATGCCCTTTCATTACTCTGGTTTATAGATGACCATCCTGCCAACAGGAGCTTTTCACCCCATAAACCAAGGGTATTCCACTTTGTTTAATTAGCCTTGCTACAGACAGTGGATACAGAGCCAAGGGGGAAAATCCTTTTCTAATAAAGTCTGACGAGACCTTGGGAATTTCATATGGGTTTGCATGAGTGTCTGCCTCACCTCCAGAGTATTTATTTTCTGTGCACAGCAGCTCACAAAGCAACACCACTGATCTCACAACTACAGGACCCTAAAAGATGATTCAAGGTGCGGTGAAGACTTCTTGATATTCAGCAATTTCATCATGAGTCACATGCAATTCAAGGACTAAATGTCACTTGGCTTTGCTTTGGGCTGTAAGGGCAGAGAGGAAAAGCTTTACCAATTCAAGAGATGGTTAAGTCGTCTTTTCTAAACAAAGACTCACTGCACTTTTAAATGTGGGGCTCCCATAATTTTTTAAAAGATAGTTTATGTATGGGGATGAGCCTTATAAACAATGGAGTGTAGACAAGGCTATGGTTTTGTCCAATGAAAGGACTGGACTTGACAAGACCACCAATTGTTCTGTTGTGTTTTGGAAGCTTGATCCAAGTTTACATTTCCAGCCAATGTTTCACTCCTGTGTTTATGATAGCACAAAAGAGCTCTGGGAACTTCTCTAGGGAGAATCGTAGCTGTGTGGACTGTCACTAAAAAGGCGAGCAGGGAAGAGACTGGAAAGAGAGAGAGAGAGAGAGAGAGGGAGAGAGAGAGAGAGAGAGAGAGACCATGGATAATACATGATCTCTCTTGGGTTAACTTCTAAATCCCAAATTGGATTCTGCCACATATCAAAAATGAACATATTTTCAGTGTTTGCACATAACTAGGAATTGCCAAATGGATATTTAAGTCTGGAAAGTACCACAACATGAACCGTTTGCACAGCTGTCGTTAGACATGGCTCCACACCATCTCAATGTGTCTCATAAGCATAAATATTGACGGTATTCATTTCCAGACTTTGTTAAGGGATGTCTCTCGTGACTGAGAATCAATAAGTGCCTTAGTAAACACACTTCTTCCAGTACTTGTTCCACCACCCATGATGGCTGTCTGTCTGTAATCTTTGAGTAGTCACAGATGAACTCTAGTCGGGGATCTCACAAGTATCCCATGTGGCTATTTTGGAAAATTCAAGGTTTGCATTGTGTGAATATCCATGAAGCCATTTTAAATAGATTACTTTGCCAACAGAAAGGAAGAATTGCGATGTTTTAATATGTCTATGTGTATGCAATTTGCAAAGAATAAATTTTAAAATACATATTTAAAAATGGTTAACCTTGTCTGGGAATTTTTGCTCTTCCATTTCTTCCTTGTGTACACACGTTCTCGCTCTCACTATGCTGAGCCTCCAGAACATGACATCTCATAGTGTCATAAACTCCTTGTCAGTTTTTTCTCAACACTTCTTCCTCAGCCAAGAAGTCTGAGAAATCATGTGAAAATGTAGGGCAGTGTTTCTCAACCTTCCTAATGTTATGACCCCTTAATACAGTTCCTCCTATTGTGGTAACCCCCAACCATAAAGTTACTTTCATTGCTACTTCATAACTGTAATTTTGCTACTGTTATGAATAGTAAAATACATACCTGTGTTTTTTTTCAAATTTCACACAAGTTCTTTTTTTATTAGATATTTTCCTTATTTAAATTTCAAATATTATCTCCTTTCCTGGTTTTCCCTCCCCAAATTCCCATCCTCTCCCCCTGCTCACCAACCCACCCACTCCCAATTCCTGGTCCTGGCATTCCTGTACACTGGAGCATTGAGCCTTCACAGGACCAAGGGTCTCTCCTCCCATTGATGTCCAACAAGGCCATCTTCCGCTAAATATGCAACTGGAGACATGGGTACAAAGGACCATCCGGAGACTACCCCTCCTGGGATCCATCCCATAAACAAGACACTATTGCATATGCCAACAGATTTTGCTGACCCCTGATATAGCTGTCTCAAGTATCTGTGTTTACTAATGGTCTTAGATGACCCGTATGAAAGTGTTGCTCAACCTCCAAAGGAGTCTTGACTCACAGGTTGAGAATGACCGTGGTGGGGCATCCCTAAAGTGCTTAACCAAAACAAAAGGCAATTTATTTTAGGAAAGTGTCAGTGATAATATTCATAAATTATCCAGTTCTGCTGATCTGGGTACTTTATTCTTCTACAAGCCACTTAAGTCTATGCTCCTTTATTTAATCTTCATTCAAAGCATTAGTCAGCTTTCTCCTTGCTGTGACTAAGTACTCGATAGCAACCTAAGGCAGGTAGATTTGTTTGACATGGAGTTTCAGAGGATCCCATTCATGGTTGTCTGTGACCTTGTGCAAGAAAGAAGGCCTGTTATTTGGAAGGATTGCCTAATTGCTCCTTCCTCTTTCTATTGGGCCCCAGCCTGTGGGACATTGCTACACACATTAGGGTGAACCATCTCTCATTACTGAATCTTCTCAGAAAATAAGGTCTTAAAGAAATCAGTGATTAGAACATTGCTAATCTAATATGTTCCTGCTAACTAAACTGATAATGAAAATTGACTACCACAACCAGTGGAAAATATACATGCATACACATATACACATATATTATATGTAATATAATTACATTTATAGTATAATATAAGCATAATATATTACATATAATATAAATATATTACATGGTAATATAGAATATTACAGTGTAAAGTCCTTAAAGAACCATTTGATCTGGCTTGGAAAAATATCTGGTAAGAAAACTAAATCTAAGACAAGCAAACTATAACACAACACCATCTCTGAAGCATCCTCTGTCTCTCAAGGCTAAATTTTTCTCTCCTTTATGGAAAATGGTAATATTTTCTTTCTCTTCCTGAACTGACAGTGCATCAGTCAGTACCAAATCCTATGTATAATTTATTTCTTCATGACTTTGGAATTATTTAGACTTTGGTTTCTCCACATTACCAATACTCAGAGTTAGTCCAACTAGACAAAGACACACACACACACACACACACACACACACACACACACACACACACACACACACTGAAAGAAAGAAAGCATTAGTAAGGCTGAAGATATGACTCAGCGATAAAGGACTGCCTTGCATGCAGGCCCTCTGATTCTAGGGCATGTCACAAGCTGAGTTTATTCTTCATTGGCATCCTTCCCCAAGAAGGTTTACCTGGGACTATGATAAGGTTTCCCCATATGTAATTTAACACAGTGGTGCTTACATGAAGTTTCAGAATGTATTCCTCTTATGAAAAGCATACACTCTCATTTCTTAGACGAAGACTGAGCTACAGAGAGAAATGAACCAAAGTGGAGAACTACAGAAGATGGTGTTCTTATAATTAAGACAGAAGATGCCACTGGTGCCTAGACCAGCTGAGACCTCCAGGAAAGGCATTCCAGGACATTCCAGGATGCTCAGATCCCAGGAATCAGCTGTTCTCCACCTCTTTTCCATGTAAAAATTCCCTGGAAGTGTGAAACACAAAACAAACAAACGAACAAAAAAACCTATGGTACTTGTGCACCTTATATACCATCAAATCAAGGTCTCAGGGATAGCATCCAGGCATCAGTGTTGTTTTAAACCTTCCTGTTAATGTCAGCACACAGCCACGTCTGGAAATGGTCCATTTGTAAGTGTCTTCAGGTGCACAGCACAGCGCTTTGTAAATTTCTGCCTCCAGGGTCCATTGATTCTTTCCTTTCACAAGCATGATTATTTAGCAGCTATTCCCAGCTGAAAAATAGGACTAAGACATAAAATCAATCAACAAACAACCAACTCCAAACTGAAGGAAATGCCATAACCCAGGCTTACCTGGGAAGTGCTGTGGGAGACAGCCGGACAGTCTATAACCAGTAGATTTCGCTTAGAGCTGACTTTAGAATGAGTACAATATTCTGGGGAATAGCAAGTTTCATTCTGTCTTTTCAAGCAAAGATGATAACATTGGTGGACCTTTCCTTTGTTGTTCTTCAAAGAGGGGATGGGAATCTACAGGCCAGCCCAAAAAGAATGTGCACTTATCAACCCTGCCTTTGATTCTGTACTTTTTACACACTACAAACAGATTCTGACTGAGGCAAAGTGTTCACAAACTAGTTCATAGTAATAAATTTGAAGATAATATTTTAAGATAAAATTTTTCAAGTAATGATATATTTTAAAAACTAATTGACAAACCTTGAAATTCGAGACTATGTAACGCTTGCTATAATCTGTCATATGTGCAGGAAAAACTCCACCTTCATTATAATTGTTCCTTGTGTTACTATTAATATTTTCTTTGCTTAATTTGACTTTGAATAATGCTGCAGACATAGATATTAGTATGTGTATAACCAAGGCAAGGAATAGAGATTTACATGTTTTGTGAAAGACTTCCGAACCAGCTTCAGTTTCTAATTCTACCATGAACACTGAAATATGTCAGAACAATAGAATTCTCAATTCCTTCTCTTCCTTTCCCCATTATTGTAACAAAATACTGCAACAAAAAACAATTCAGCGAAGGGTTTATTTAGTCCCAGAGTTTAAGAACACTCTCTGTCAGTTTAAGGCGCCCACAGTGTGAAGCCACTAATGCACGCTTCAACCACAATCAGAAAGCAGGGAGTGGTGAATGTTTGTGCTGGGCCAGTGTTTACAACTGTACAATAAGCATAACCTAGGTGATATAACAACAAGACTAATCAGAACTCAACAGAAATCAATGATTTGTTATGATAGTTTCATTTCCGTACTCCTTCAGTTCCAGTCTGCAGAGTCTCTGCCCATGTTAAGATACAAACCTTTCCATGTAAAATTGTGGAGAGAAAAGTAGAATTTTCTTCTTGTCTCTAAGATTATAGCTACTTAACCACCATTTTCTAACCACATATTTTATAGAACCTAGAAAGTGGAAACATGAGAAGAATAGAGACAAAGAAGACGAGAGGCAGAGGGAGAATGTAGTGGCTACTTGGAAGGCATAGCTTGGGGGAACTAGAAGGGAGACAGATGGCTCCAGTAGCCCAGACATGATAACAAAATTTCAGAATTGACCTTAGAGTGCGTGTAAAAAGTGAGCCCAAGAATTAGAAACATTGTCGAGGAGCGGATCCCACTGTTTTCTGTGCTTGTGATTATATTACATCTGAAAACGTATCATAGCGTTACTATTCAGATCAGACCTTTAACAAACAACTATGAACAAGGAAGATAAGGATATTTATTAATTAGTATGTGACAAAAATCTTTGGTATTTAAACTGAAATTTTCCACTTTGTTTTTTGCAATGATATTTCAAGTAGATAATAGTTCCTGGTTTTGCAGATTCATACATTAAGCCTTAAAGACTTTAAAGTGATTCAGGAGTGGGCACTCTGTTAGGGGCACATGGGGTGGAAATCAGTTTAACTCCAAATCTACACTCTTGTGCTAACCACAGTGACCCCAGTAGGAAAGTCTAGAAAGAGGTTGATTATCTTGTAACATCTGATAATTGCTCTACCAGTGTCTCTTTCAAAAGGTGGAAGGAAGTTATGAAAAAAAAATGATCAAAGTTAATTTGTATCCATTTCAATAGCAAGAAATGAGCAATATGTGTTCCAAATCAGTATTGAGTTTATAAGCACAAATGAGCACCATGAGACCTACAAACTCACCACCTCAACAATTCATTTTAATTGAAGAATCAGCATAAATCAGAAAGGTGGCCAAAGTGAGTTAAGTACCTATTCAATTTGAGTGAACCTAGCAGATGACCTGATTATCATGGTTTCCAGTTTAATTCTGAATGAGCTATTGTCTACAGGATCCAATTGGAAAGTAATGATATAACACTTTCTTTGTACATTTCTAATTCAACATTAAACAAGCTTGTTTAGATGGAGGTAAGTCAAGTACCTCATACACAAATTACTTTTGAGCACATAGCAGTTTAGAGTGAATTGAACTGGGCTTCTTTGTTATGTCTTGTAATGAGGAGTAAGGAGGCAAAGTCAGGCTCAACTAAAACACCCAAACAAGAGCAGCATCGAACCATGATCACTTTCGAAGTTAAGCAATGGTGTGTTCAACTGGGAAACGTCACCAACATATAAAGAAGCAAGGAGAATGGGGTTCGTATGATATCTGTCACAGAAATAGATGTGTCAAAAGAACTTATCAAATTTTTTGTCCCACAGTTATCTCAAAGAGAATGTTCTAATAGCAAGATAACATTTTTATTCTGGGCCATGTTAAAATACAAGACTTGTCTGTTTAGCTCTTGATGGGGACCTCAGACAGTAACCATCAGCCCCATAAGGCATGAATACCATCAGAGCTGAGGGAAGTTTGTTGAATGATAGCAAAGATATATTTCTTCACACATACAGACATTTCCATAGTACTTACCATTCACAATGTAGGTAAAGTCTCACCTGAAGAATTAATGCCATGATTTATTTCAAAGAAAAGATTCTGCCATGTGCCCAGCAGACATGCAATGAGTATGCCATATTTTTGGAGTACTGGTGAGTAGAGACTTTATGTTGTTAACTCTTATGAAAAGGTAGATTTAAGAAGGAAATATGAACACTGTTCAACAACTGTGCACCAACTGTACACTAGTGCCATCAGGGTAATGAGATGTTTCTTAAGGACATTTTGTTATTAGATTTGATAGGGCAAATATAATCTTTAGAAGGCTGAGGCAAGCTGCTTCACAAAATAAGGTAAAATAAAATAAAATAAAATAAGTCTTCAAAACAATCCAGAAGTAAATCATGAAGTTTCAGAAACAATGAGCTATTCCCTTTTATAAGATAAATTATCAAATTGAAAGTCAAAACATCTGTTTCTGAAATAGTTCAAAGCTATTAACATGCCAGTGTCAACTTGCCCTGTGTGTTCTGTTTATTTATCTGCCATTCTGCCTGGCCATGACTACAAAGATGCCTTTCTGAGTGTTAAAGTCACTGAGGACATTATATATAATTACCCTTATCATCATGATAATCAACATTTTAATGTTTGTACTAGACATACATTATTTATTTAATTGGTATCACATAAGCAATTTCGGAACTTTTAAATCTAGTTAATTCCAATGACAAGGAAAGCAAGTATCATGTATATTCCTAAACCATGAGATATGAGGGATGAGGTATAACTGAAGCTCTGTAGGAGCCGTAAACATAACTGAACATCTATCCAGGAAAATACGTGAAATTAAAACACAATGAAGAAAGACATTGCTGGAGAGTGGAACCATTGCATATAGTGAGTGTTTTGCTTGAAAACATTACAACCTTCACCTATCTGAACCTTCTGTTTACTATGCCTAGAGAGGACTTTTGAAGCTTTCCCATTCATACCTGCCTTGGTCTAAGAAATTCAGAAGTGACACTGGGTGTACAGATACAGAAATCAAATATTTATCTAGAGTAAAACATGAGGTTTTAAAAATAATTCTTTTTTATCTATAACCAAAGTATGAAAGTAATTTTGCACACTAACAAGATAGATGTGTTTGTCTATTTTTCATAAGGTACCATATCCTGGCTGAAGTTTGGTACAGCGGGGCACAAAGCAATGGCATTATTCCCAGTTGATTGACATGTTGATTTTATTGTAATGATAAGATGGGTTGGCAGAACATTTTTTTAAATATATTTTTATACCTAAATTTAGGGTCAAAGGTATCAGACAGGGAAGGGGACAAGGTACAAGGCAGAAGGTCACCTGATTGTAAAGTTGTTGGTCTGACACCTATTCCTCACTTCTGACGCCTACTACAAGTGGATCAGCTATGGAGCACTACCCATCTTAGTTCCTGCCTTAGGTTGAAAAGTTGGCACTTCCTGTGGTGATGGCAATATTTAGTCAATCTGTACTTCAGAGACTAAGCATGGTATGCCTCATGGTTCTCTGCCTGTTGTGTTCATACCACAGGCAAAAGAAAATAGCTTTGACTGGTTTCTTCCTTCTCTTCCCTTTAAAATGCAGTACCAGGTAGCCCATGGAGGCACATCCAAAGTTGCTACCCACCCACCCTTTCTATCCATTACTCACTCCATCTGAAAGTAAAAATAAACAATTGTACAGACAAACCTAAACAAAATGTGTGAGGAAAGGTAATGTTTCTAATGATTGTTTATGAATTATGGTGACAAGTATAAATTTTCCTGAATTAATAATGTTTTGTAGGGTCCTCTCAATGTAACAAATATTTATCTGATCTATGTAATCATTCGGCTTCATACCATAGGAGACAAAAAGAAAAACTTAAATTTCACATTTGTTTGTTTCTTTGTTTGTGTGTATGTGTGTGTACATATGCATATGTGTGTATACACATTTACATGCACATGTCACGGTGTGTATGGAAGTTGAGCGTGTTGAGGTGGAAGTGGAAGATGTTAAGAGACTCAGGCCCCTTCTTCCACCATGCATTAGTGATGGAACTCTCGTCATCATCTGACTTGACAGCAAACGTCTTTACCTGTAGAGTCATCTCAGGAGCCCTACAAGAAGAAACTTCACAAACTTAAATCTGTTTCTTTTATACTGTTTCTCTATTCTTACCCATGTATTTGTCTCTGAGGTATGTGGTGCTTTTATAGGTGCTGCAAAATAGCTTCAGATCCCACAATCAGAGCATGCATTGTCATGGAGTTCAAAGTCTACTGTGTAGGATGACAAGTGCCTGTCTTCATTGAAATACAAAATGCTTTGATGATTTAAATAAGACACATATCTGTGTTGAAAGAATCAGAGAAAAATGGCATAGCATCTTAGTCAGACATAAAAATTTCTCATAACCTTACAAGTTCTCAAAAAAAAAAAAAAAAGAACTGAGAAATAAAAGAGGAGATCACATGAGCATCATAGGGGCAGGGGAACTGAGCTTGACTCTGGTCATCCTACAAGGTCAGGCCCCTGAGTAAGTAAAGGGGTGGCTGGATGGCAGGTGTGTTTTGAAATGATGGATCTGGGAAGACTGGATTGTGGTTGGAAGTCAGAACAAAAGGCACAAAACTCACTGAGAAGCCACCACAGCCCAACAGTATCTTTCTGTCATATGGAGAATAGGACCATGGGTCGTGAACATTCTAGGCAAGCACTTTACCTCTGAACTACCAACCTCACCCAGTACCTCTCTTATGATGAAAGGTATTCATAATACCTTCTGTATTATAGTAGTAGCAGGACACATTGCAAAGTCCTCATGGAAAGTTAATACATTTGATAGGCAAGCATAAAATGAAAATATGAAGGTCAACACTACAATGCTCTCTTCATAACCACCTTTATTCATATGAACTGCAATTCCGTTCAGTGACATGAGATCAGTACCAGCTAGAAATTTCATGACCTAGAACATTTATTCAGGTTGAAGCTAGCTTTTCATGTATGACTCATTCTTGGTGGAGCAAGAATGACACTGCCTGTTTCTTCCCCGAATCATAAATGTATGACTTTGACAGTGATTTCTAGTGGAAGTGCAATGCCAGCCAGGAGCTTGATTTATTCAGAGTCCCGTTACACATACACACACACACACGCACATGCACACACACACTCACACACACACCCACACATGCACAGGCACTCATGCACAAAAGAGAAATGAAGTTTGACATGAACATTCATTCTCAAGGACATTTGTGCATTGATTCCAACAAAGTAGTCCTTAGGCATAGCCATATGAAAAGTATTTATATGGTACAATTATAGCCTCAAACTAAGAATGCATATCAGGTACAACTCTGTATCTAAAATAGTCTCCATAGGCATGTGAATAAAACTGAATGTGACTGTAGCTCTGTAATCCGGGAAAAGCTACAGCGTGTAGCTGAAATCTGCACCATTGCAGATCACACACATTCTCAATGTCATTTCCCAGTTTATTTCCCTGCTAGACTAGAAAGTCCCTTTGTTGCATCCACTTGTCTCCTGCAAAGTATTTATACTTCTCCCAGAAATTTCTGTCTCTCATAGGGATATTTTCTTTTCCTTTATAAAAACAACGCAGATAAACATCATATACATATACTTTGTATATATAAAACTAAGAATGTATGTGTCATGTATATGCACATAGATACATATAGTATAGTAGGAATTTTATACTATATTTCTATATGCAGTTGTCCACAGTGGGTGAGTATCCTTCCTGGATACTAAGTTCCAGCATTCTCAACTGCTGTATACATATTTACATAGAAAATACACATGTGTTCCTATACACTTTCAAACATATTTATATGACTTATAATACATAGTAAAATGAAAATTCTATGTAAGTAGTTGTTACTCAGTATTATTCAGGGAATAATGGCCAGGAAATATATGTACATATCCAATACACTTTCCCTTTAATAATCTTAATATCAGTATTTTTTTAAACAAGCCAGAAGTAGAGAGAGTTGGCCACATATAACATACATGCAAGCACATGCTACCAGTTATCACACTGGTTTTGACTCTTCTGTTTTCTGGGACATTGTTCTGCTTCGTGGGTTCTACTGAGTGAATCATACCCACGAGATTGTTGACGTAGAGGAGGGCTTGCCACTGAAATAAATGAATTTCAAAGAACTTTTCATAGGCTTTACTTCTGGTCTGAATACTTGAGAAAAACCAATTTAAGGACCATTAAAATAATAGCCTTCCCCACCCCCCAAAAAATCAAGATTCTTCTTTCTCCCACAGTTCTTAAGACATACGGAGCAACAACATGCAAGAAAACCAGAAGGCCAAGGCCAGGTATTCTGATCCAACCAAGAGCTATTCAGAGACTTGATCAAATTTGAACAGGTAACACCCACGAGAGAATTCACTCATGCAGAGGGGAGGTGGTCAGAAATGGTGAGGGTCTTCCTGCAAAGAAAAACCAAGAAGGGAAGATTCTCTTAAGAGGCTTGGTGCAAGATCACTAACAGGGATGATCAGAGACAGGAGCTAATCTGAATGCTGACGCATAGATGCGTGCTCACGAATGGCAAAGTGTGTCTTTAGAATCATTCAGAAAATTGCCTCAGTACCCAGACCAATGGCAGCTAGGAGGCCTATCTGGGAAGTCCAGCGGGTATGCTCACTGTGGCCTGTCTTGCATTCTCAGATTCTTGGCCTGATCTGCTTTAGTTCTTAATTTTTTTTCTCAAAATACAAAGAAAGATACTGTCAAGAGTGGTTTATTGATAAGGTGGAACCAGTGACTGTTATTACTCTGTAGTCCTCTGGATCCTTAGGTGTCCACCTATGAACCTGGGAATGCAGCGGGATGTTGGAAGTCACCCTGTCACCTCCCCCACACCACACCACCCCCTTCCTGAATACTTTATGTGGTTCTTTCTCACACATCGAATCTCCACCACCTAGGACTAGCAATGTGTACCTAATACACCGAAATAAAGAAAAACATCACTTCTTTTGGTTCTTGGGTTTGTAGACATTATTCCTCCCTCTGGCAAACAAGCCAGCTAGGATGACAAGTGGGGACATTAAAAGAGAATCACTTTGTTTGGACAAGAACTGGTTTTTAAACCTTCTGAATTAAGTACATTCCATTCCCAAAAAGTGTTTCACTGTACATTTGTTATAAAACCCAAGACAACACATGAAAACAAACCACCTGGAAAAAAGCAACCCTCTGTCATCCTCAGAGGGGACACTGAAGTACCCCATGAATATTCCAACAATATAAATGAAAGAATAATGCTAAAGACTCCGGTAGTCTTGATTGGTTGAAAAGGAAAGGATTTGATTTGAGGATAAAGAGAACTTACTGTAACTGCTGGTGGTATTTATAAACACAGGCACCTGTTTGCCTGATTTATAGATCTCTGATTTTTCTGAAAGCCAATTTTACTTCATATTCTGAAGATAAATTTGATGAATAACTTGGGACAACTGTCAAACTGGAAATACGAATCTTTAGAGACAGAAAATTTTGGATTCTTGCTGAAACGCAAATTCTTAAAAAAGAAAAAGAAACCTATTTGGCTTCCATAACTCATATAGAGAATTTTGTTTATTTCTACTTTTCTTTTTGAGATTATAATTTCATCATTTCTTCCTTCCCTTTACTTCTTCCAAATCCCCTCATTTGCCCTCTTTCTCTTTCATATCTTTATTGACATGACCTCTTTAATTGTTGCTGTTTTTTATTTATATTTGTGTATTACAGATATATATTGATATATAACATAATATATATTCTTAAATACACAAATACATGCTGTTCAATCCATATTACTTTATGTACGTGTTTTCCGGACTGACCATTTCATTTGGATAAACCAGTTGATGTCTCTTCCCTAGGGAAGACTGTTTCTCCTGCTCTCACCTTCCCTTAGTTGCATGTGGTCATTTTTCTAGACTTGAGGCTTTGTCCTCTTATCCATGAGACTTCATAGGTGTAGCTTCTGACACTTCTAGAGGACACAATCTCCCAGCAAACATCCTGTTTTTCAGGCTGTTATATTCATTCTACTTCCTCTTGCCCAGTGTTCGCTGAGCCTTAGGCTCAGGAGTTGTGCAGTAGATGTATCAGTTGGGTCTGGGCTTGACAACTCGGCATCTTAGTTCACTGTGGTTCTGCTGCAAAAGAAGTTTCCTTGGTGAGTGGTGAAGACAACTCTTACCTGTGGCTGTAAGGACAAATATTTAGAATATAAAGTTAGGAAATACAGTGGTTTAGTAAAGTGGTAGTTGTGTGTTCTCCTCCAAGATCCATGATTTCATTGGTGGCACACATACTTTGATGTAAACATAGGTTCTCCAATTGGACTTAGGACCTATCCAACAGAAGAAAACTGATTTCTAGTATTGAAAACCAAGCCAACTACCTAGCACTATAGAGTTAAAAATATTAAAACAGTAGATTGTTTCAGTGACTACTCTAGGATCAGATTCTTCATTGTTTACTTCAGTTTTATTGTTGCTGAATGTATCAGTCTATGCATGCTGCTGTAACACAGATACTATGGATGGGAAGTCAATGTATAACACACATTAGTGCTTGAAGTCCTAGTAGATAAGAAGTGCTAGCTCAAAGATCGTCAGTGTCTAATGAAGACACATTGTCTGGTTCAGGGATGTCTGTCTTCTCACAAATGTTCACGTGGTAGAAGGAGGAAAAGCATCATCTTCTTTTAGAAGATCAATACCTTCATATCTGATGACTCTACTCTCCTGAAGATGCCATATCTAAGCATATCGTTCCGGCATTAGGTTTGAACATC
Source organism: Mus musculus (assembly GCF_000001635.26). Taxonomy (NCBI): domain Eukaryota; kingdom Metazoa; phylum Chordata; class Mammalia; order Rodentia; family Muridae; genus Mus; species Mus musculus. Next base: position 26,567,841 of record NC_000081.6, on the reverse strand, counting down.
TCAATGCATTGAACTTAAGAATTCTAAAGGAGTTAAATAATCTCTTGTTATTGTTTTAAGATTAATAAGCCATAATTTATTTACTTACTATTATGTTTCCTGTGAAACACAACACATTAGAGTAAATAAAAATGGCATAAATCTATAGATATATATCTCCAAAATATATGAGACTTTCCATACCTCCACTTGGGATTTGGGCCTCTACGTCAAAAGGACTTGGAAGTATACCCAGTACAAAACATTTAGTGTTCACATGTGGATATAAAATGATTTGATTTTAATGTTTTAACTAATTTTAATCTGTCTATGAATTTGTTTGGGTGCAAATTGCACAAGCCTGTTTTTTTAAAAGCTAATATGCATTTTAAAATGCAAATGCCCACCCAAAGAATTTAACTATATCTTTCAGTAATTCACTTGCTCTGTTCAGGTTACCTAAAGCAATGAGGTGAAAGTGGAGACAGAAACTGTGTTTGAATAGAATACATAAACTTCACTCTAATAACTCACCACTCCACATCTGTGGTAGTTTGAATAAGAATGGGCCCGCATAGACATATGCGTTTGAATACTTGGCTCATAAAAAGTGGCACTTGTTGGAGTAGATGTGGTCTTGTTAGAGGAAGTGTGTCACTATGGTGGCAAGTTTGAGATCTTATATGCTCAAGCTATACCCAGTGTGGTACACAGTGTCCTTCTGCTGCTTGGGGATAAAGATGTAGAACTCTCGGTTCCTTCAACAGCACCATGTCTGCATGCATGCTGCCATGTTTACCACAATAACAATAATGGACTAAACCTCTGAAACTATAAGCCAGCCCCAAATTAAATGTTTTTCTTTAGAATAGTTGCTGTGGTCATGGTGTCTCTTTGAAGGCATAGAAGCCCTAACCAAGACAACCTCCTATGGAATTTTTCTAAAGAAGAAAGGCCCCTTATGGCTGGCTACCTTTCAACTTGTTTCTATCCATCTTTTTATACCTTCCAAGTGCACAGTAACAATTTTATATTGGCTGTATCGTTTCCCTGTGGCTATGCTCTCTCTTTTTGCGTGACAGATGTTTAGTATTTGGGACAGCACATGTTGTCTAAAGCTATGGAGTTCTCATTTTATTTTCCTTGCCATACATAGTGCCCCAACACATGAAACCCAAGAGCTTTGAACACCTACCTGAGATAAAGAGCCCAGTATCACATCTGTATCACACAGCTATTCCCTAAATAAGCTGAGGCTGTGAGCCAGCACAATTTTAAACTGATTGCCACTATACTTACAGAAGGCAACTTATTTATATGCAAAGAAGTACTGAGTTGCTTTGGTTAAATAAATTATGAAAATCTGAACACAAATAAAATGTCATAGTAAAACTCATTATTTTGTGTAGTTAATATATACTCATAAAAAGTAGTAAGTAAAATAGAATGGTTTTGGCTCATCTCTTAGCTTGTTAATATAGACAAAATGTCATGTGGGTAGGGGATACCTTAAGGCAGAATGCAGAAAAGGCATGGCTAGATCAGGAATCACCTACAAGTTCATTTCCATGCCCAGATTGCTACTCACAGCGTGACATGGCTTAGTACCAAACCACAACCTCTTAGAAGGAACTATAAATATAGCCAGCCAAAGGAAAACATCCAAGGTCATAAAATGTCTATACTAATGATGGGCCAGAATTTACCAGTTCTATTTGTTTTATAACTAGTATAAATCTTAACATGTTTAAACGATAAAAAAAGAGGTTTTCCAGAAATGTGAATGTAAATAGAACCTGTCTCTACCACATCAAATGTGTAGCATTTCATCCCTCATAGCCTGTGCCTGAAGCATTTTAAAGATAATATTGTGACTAAGTGATAAGATTTAATCACTGGATACCACCCCCTGTATAATTAGGAACTTACATTTTTAGTAAGTTTGATACAAACGTTGTAGCTATATGAATAATAATAAATATAAGCTTTAAAATCTCTTCCTATGGAGAAAAGTGGTACACAAACTATAGACCACTGGGAAGTGGACTCTTTGAATGGTTGATAAAACATCCCTGTCACACACATATAAGGAGACTGCAGTTGCTACAGAAGAAAATTCCTGGAATATTTCTGTTTGCTTGATTTTTACTCTCTAAGTCTTCGTATGAGTTTTCCAAACTTACTGTTATCACCTTAATCCTTTTTTAAAAAGAAAAAGAAAATATACATTTTGAATATACAACTAGGATGGTCAACCAGAAACTGGGCCCAAGTTCAGCCTGCATAAAGTTCTGACATGCCCCCCCCCATACCCCAAAGACAAAGATGCATTGCAAAGATAGTCCTAGTTTTGGTAAGCACTGAGTTCATTCTTAGGGAAAGACCAGACTTAGCTGGTGCTCTGGGATCTGTCAAAAGCTACATTCACCTCCCCAGGCAACGTGTATCCTGGGCCAGTATAAGATGATGCCCTTTCTCACCACAGCCAGAATCCAAAAGCTGGAGAGAGAGATGCACAGTAGGGAGATAAAACAGTACATAAATGTACAAAGTCCCTTTATTTGTTCCTTTCTTTGTTTGATAATATAGAAGAAATAAACTATTTTTCTATCTTATTAGGTCATTGGGTTTCCTAAGCATTTAAAAATATTAATATGAATATTCATCATATGTATTTACATGTCTATGACACATAGAAGAATGATTACTTATGTAATAAATGCTTTCCTATTAAAATTTAATTAAAAGAATGTCCAGATGTCTAAGGAAATAAAGGCATTTTCTGATATTTGGACAAGTTCCCATTAAATATTGATCTTTTCCATGGTTATACGTTGAGTGGTGGTTTATCTTTTGCTTGCTCCAACGTTAAATGTGTGAATTGCTCTTGCTCCCCGAGGTGCATTGGTTTTCTGTTGTGAACTGAAGAGTTCTAAGATCCTCTTCCCTGCATGGAAATTCAAAGTGCCCCATCCTTTGCTCTTTAAAGATAGAGATGGCAGAGTGTCTGCAGTCTTCACAGGGGTAGTGAGAGACAAAGCCTTACCTGGAAATCAAAGATGGTAAAGCAAAGCTGGCCTGTGAAAAATAGAATTCTAAGTCTTTGCATGAGAGTCTTTGTGCCACTTCCCTTGTCAAGACAAGTGGTGGCTGCTTTAGCAAGCTTTGCAAAGCTACCTATAAGCTCTAGAGCACAGGCAGATAGAAACATCTCTCCTACTATCAAAGAAAAGTCTATTCAGATTATTGCTCTTGATACATAAATCAGTTGGAAAAAGAAAGTCCTCATCCCCTCTAAGGTAACTGACCAACTAGAGAATAGCCTTAAAGCTCTAAGCCAATGCAAAAGGGCCACACTTCTTAACATTTTTGTGAGTTTTTGTGCATTGTTTTTATGAGAAGTGTCAGTGTGGTTGATAACAGACTTCAGGAAGAAAAAAAAATCACTAAGCACTTTGACTCTGATAGTTCCTGTGGGAATTCCTGTTGGAGATCATTTCCATGTGTGTTTGTTGCCTTTATAGAAAATTCTAAGCAGAATGATAATACTAACCTTGGTGTGAGCACATCAGCCTAAATTAAGTGAGGAAGCAAAGAGAAAAGGTGCACAGATGAAATGTTAATGAATCCCAGAGATGTGTCAGCTTCTTAGGTCTGCAGCCTTTAGTTCCTGCTGGTAGTCCCTGTCAATATTTCCAACTTCAGCCAGCAGGGAACTACAAGGGATTTGTCTCAGAGCAAGAGACACAGCAGATTTTCTTTAATGTGTTAATTGAGCAACTTTTGAGTGATTGAATCCAGGTAAGACTGGACAGCTCAGAGGTGATAAAGAGAGTTCCTGGCTTCGCGGTACTCACTGTACCTCACAGGAGAGGCACTGTCTGAAGAGGACAGGATGGAAGAGAGATGCGTTTGAGCTCAAAGGAAACATTAAATGTAGCTAAATTATTTAACTTGAAAGTTCAACAGAATATCTGATGATATTACAGAATAACATTACAAATTCAACAGAATACCTGACAGTATTACATAATCATATTACAGTGGTGTAATAGTAGAGATCTGAGTTTTAGCTGAGAATTACTAGTTAATTTTGGAGAATAGGCCTCAGCTCAGAGAACATCAGCCTGTGCTTAGAGATGGGACCATCATAGAAGGACTCCATACACACTATAAAAACTCGACTGTTTTCCTTGAGTAGTGCCTACTATTATTTCATTCCTACATATGGCAGCCATTCAATAACAGCAGTGAAGACGGGGTTGTATGTGTTTCCGGTGCCTTGTATGCATTGGAAAGGTTCTGCCTTGCTTCCACCTGTTCTTCATTTGTCATCAGGTTACAATATAATCGTCTGCATCATCATGCATACTACCATAGTTATTCCATCTATGTCATGCAGCCATCTTAATTGACTCATGTCTATACAGAACTCACTTCCAAATAAGGTCTCATTCCCTAACACCCGAGTTAAGACTTCAACATGTCTTGACTCCGTTAAGGGAAAGAAACATAGCTTAGCCTATAACAGAAAGAAGGGGCCATTTAGGATTTGGGTATTGGAAAATATGCCAGTGTTTTAGAATGCTAACTCTAAAGGTAGAATGGATGATCTGTTGGAGAACTGCTGTGGGGTGGGGGTTGGGGGGACCAGAATCAGGAGTATCATTTAGCAAATTATTGAAATTATGAGAAAGGAGAGCTTGAACCAATATAGAATCATAGAGACAGAATGAAATGAAAGCTAAGATCAATAGATATTTAAATTTAAAGAACTTGGCATCCAGTCTAATACTGGTGGGTGAGGATGAGATAATTCAAAGGGATACTGATGAGATGAGTCATGTTACCATTAATAACAAAACAGAATGTAGACCGACGAAGATGCTTTTCCAATGAAATTGTTGAGTTCACCCCTGTACATGTTGAACTGTACATAGATCAAATATCTTGTGTACAGGAGACCAAAGGACTTTAAAAAGCATTGTTCATGCAGGTCTCTCAAGGAGTACTCTCAAGCTACATGACTACTGAACTCATAAAATGTGTCCAAGGAGCTGAGTTTTCAGTTCAAGATGATACATTCAATGTTTAATAGCTATGAGTGCCAGATGGTTGTCATATTAGATAGCAGTGCTTAAGCAGGTACTGGGGCAAGTGTACTTAGTATTTTACAGATGGGGGAAGTACCAACTAGGCACTGACTTGGAGGGCTTATGGGCAACAGGAGAGACTATGGAAAGTACCCAGGGGCAGAGGAACTAGTGCCAAGGCTGTAGCTTTTAGGGGCATCAGTGTTTAAATGATCCACAATAGAAGAGGGCCTGGAAATGGTTGCTAAGAAGAAAGGAGAAGTAAAAGCTGAAATAAATGTTGCACAAACATGGGAAAATTCTCGAAAACAAAATGCACCATATCACAGACAAACAAATCTCATTAAATAAACCATGGGAAAGAGCTTATACAAATTCAGATTTGTTAAGTAAGAGAAAGGTCATGGTGCTCTTGCCAAAGGCAGTGGTTTTTCACTCCTTTCACCTCCACACATGAAAGGCATTGCAAGTTTATGGAGGCAAGGCTAGGGAATTTCCAAAGAAGTAAGAACTCCATGGAACCCAAACTGTGTCCCTATAAACTGACCCATACCAGAAGGGCCCAGAACTGCTTTCCCATGACATCACCAGTAGAGGTTCCATAACATTTAATGTCTCTGCTAACAAATGATGCTACTTTCAGAAGCGTTGCCTAACTGTGCAGAGAAATAGGTGGAATTGTTTCCAGCTTTCAAAGGGGTAATTTACAGAACATGAAGTTTCCGTGATTTTCACTGATCTTACAAACTTCCTGTGGCAGAAAACATGTGGGAGTTCAATTAACTATCTTCTCATAACAAGTTTCCCCTAAAGTTAAGACATTGACGTTCTGCGGTAATAATTGTTTTCGTATCTGCCTACCACTTCAAGCATTATTCAATTAATGGGTTTTAACATAAAATTAGATTATTAAAGTAATGTGGGATTGCATTATCATATATGGAAATTTAAGTCATTTTCCATAAATAGGGAATGGATTTCTTAAAAAAGAGAAGCGAATTCTAATGACTACAACTACGTTGTTACTTTTACCTGAGAGACGTGAACAAACGTCTGTTCATCTTGGATGGGGCACAAAGGAGAGAACAAAAAAAAAGGGGGGGGGATTCCACTGAAGCCCGGCTGCCTGGCTTGTGGAGCTCTTTTTTTATTTTTTTAGATTTATTTATGAGTACACTGTCTCTGTCTTCTGTCTTCAGACGCACCAGAAGAGGGCATCAGATCCCATTACAGATGGTTGTGAGCCACCATGTGGTTGCTGGGACTTGAACTCAGGACCACTGGAAGAGAAATCAGTGCCAAATTGAGCTCGTGGAGCTTTTAATTGAAATAGTGGTTACTTACATGCGTGTATTGTGTGGGATTACTTACAAGAGTGTGAGCGATGTAATGGCAGCTATACCGTTGGACCAGAAGCTCTCACCCTCCGGAGAAATAGTTAATGAATTTTCGGCACCATTAGGGATGAGGGGAGCTTCCTGTGTCTCATGCTCTCTCCACTTCCATGAGGGAGTGGTAGTGAGCTCCTTTCGGAAGGGTCACATGCAGGTAATCACAACGGCTTTAATAACATGACAGCAGAGCCATGTAATGCCTGAAAGACTGAGATTGCCGATCCTCCACCCCTCTGTCAGCTCTTACATTCATCATGCTCCTGTTGTCCCTCGCTCTCTGTTCTCTCTCTCTCTCTCTCTCTCTCTCCCTCTCTCTCTCTCTCTCTCTCTCTCTCTCTCTCTCTCTCTCTCTGTGTGTGTGTGTGTGTGATAAATATATGACTGTTTTCTCTCATTTAGGAGAAAAGTGAACCAGTATGCCACAGCAGCAACTTATAACAGATTGGCCACTTATATGTACTGATAGAAACTTCCATCTACTGCAAAAACAAGCTTCCCTAACCAATAGCTGTTGTGTAAGTTTTCCTGGAGAGACATGATTGAGGATGCTACCCTCATGTCTCCTTAACATTCTACTTTACATGAGAAACTTTCTTCCAGACAGACTTGTGCCTTTTCATAAATTCTACGGGCAACATAACTGCTGCCATATTGCATATATGCTTACATTTGGGGACTGGGATAGAGTGTAGCTTCTCAGTCATGTGTGAAGCATCTCCATACTCATGTGTCAAACCTCATCTATTTCAGTGAGGTGCCTCATCCACACTAAATAGCTCTTTCACCATGACTTTTTCTATTGGAGACATTCCAGGCTTATTTGTTTACTTGCTGAAGTAGCAGTGGTACTTATAATATAATCTTCTTTGGTTCTGTAATGTCCCAATTTGGGCACCAAATATTACAATATTTCTCCTGGGGAAATATGAACAAATATCTATTCATGAAGTATAGTACCAGTGACAGACCAGAGAGATGAGTCTGTGCAAGTCTACCTTGGTGAACTAATGAGTTTAATCAGACTCCGTACAGTAGGATGGGGGAGTGGTTATTTATAGGACCATGGAAAGCCTATGGACAGGTAAGCAAAAGAAAAACCCAGGCACACGTGCCAGTTAACTGAATATGTGTCCTCAGAAATGTACATGACCTCATACACTTCTTGACACTTAGGGCCCAACCTTGTAAGGGTCTCATATACATGATCACAACTCTTCTGATCTCCAGGTGACAATATCCATGTCTTCCCCAGAAGAGCAAACTCCATTGCAACTACAAAAAAAAAAAATTGAGTAAAATTTTTATGAAACCTACCTAAATATTTCTGCATATTCAAGACTTTGAAACTGAACCTTGATTTCTTTTGGTGAACTGGGGAAATCAGCAGTCTAATGATATTGTATAACCATCATAGACTATGTGTGCTTAGATAGATTATTGAGGTTTGAAAGGAATGCCCCTTCCCTGTGTTTGAATACTTGAGTTCTAGATGATGGCGCTGTTTTGAAACGTAGAAGCATAAGGAGGTGGAACCTCTAGAGGAAACCAGTCACTGGAGATGCACCTTGAGGTCATACAGCCCAATTCCATTTCCTGGTCACACTGCTTCGTCTTCCAAGGTGTGAGGGATCTGAACTATCTATACCTGCCACTCTGGAGCCTGAGCATAGACATGCCGTGACAGACTGTTTCCCCTCAAAATGTAAGCCAAAGTAAATGCTTCCTCTATGAATTCTTACTTAGGTTGTTTCCTGTCAGCTCTTTGATCATGGCAAATGGAAAAGTTAAGTAACAAATCTTGTCAGAAGGGAAGCTTCTAACAGCATTGGCACTGTCTCAGGAAGGATGCCTACATTCTTCCCATTAAGGAATAATTGAAAGCCGTACCACTGCGACATTTTACATACAAGAAAGAGATGCAGATGCTAGAAGTCAACATTGAAAAAAAAATTCAAGCCAACGCAAATCTGTGAATTATGATTAGATTTGGTTTTTAAGCCATCTGATCTTCTTTTGGACATGTTGCAAGCAAGGTCCAAAGAAGTGAATCTGTACATTTCACTGATTTTATTTATGAGTTACAGAGCAGAGAGACTTACCTACTTCCATGGCAATGTGACTATTTTCTTCTGGAAGAGCAGAAGGCAAATCAGAATGAATCAAAGTCACAGGCTACATAGCTTTGGGGAAGCTAAGTTCAAACATAAATGAAGAGTTGTATATCAGAATAGGCCTTACACACTAGCATGAGAAAAGTCACATTATTTTCATTGAAATTTTACAAGCCAGTTACCAGGGAGAAACCCATATGGGGATGGCCCATGTGGCTGGCAAAGCAGGTATTTTCTTCTCAACAAGACTTTAAATCAGCATTTATTTGATTCTGGAGGCATCACCTTGTGATAGCAGTCCCAATAAGAACCCTTAAATCCCCAAATCAACTCCCTCCACATGAAATGCAAGTTTAACCTTCCCTGTATAAATTTCCACTTTATAGCAGCCAGTGCCTTAAGTGGCTCCTAGATAGTTTATATGATCTGAACCAATTTTAAGAAAATATTTTTTAATAAAACTAAGAGATAAATGATAGCTTGGAGTCTATTAGTTTTTCCCTAGCTAGGTTTTATAGATCTATTTTCTTAAAGCTCAAGTTTAAGATAAGAAAGGAACCCTTCCTTTTATTGCAGTAGTTCTTGAGAAGAAAACTGAATTGTAATAGAAGCATGTTACAACAAAGCTTCGGTCCTCCATCCATCCATCCATCCATCCATCCATCCATCGGGGGTCAGGGGTGGGGAAAAGGGTAGGCTTGTAAATTTTGACTTTGAAAATCCAGAGTCATGTAAATAGAATTTCTAGAGTGTATACAGCCGTGGTTTGAAAATAAAAACTACAAAACTAGACAGTCAGCTAGTTAGAAGAACATGCTACTAAAAAGCATGTGCATAAGAGGCACCATGAATATTTCAATATTGTACTGATTACTCGGGATATAAAATTGAGTTTTGGAACTATAAAAAAAAAAGATCCTCCCCAGAAAAAATTAAGTTCTTTTTTATATTTATAAATTCAGAGTAACTCAAGAATTTCTTTAAAAGACATTTTCCTATACCAATCAAGTACTTGAAAGTAATTTACGAAATCAATAAAGCCAGGAAGCTTTTAAAGAATCTACAAACTTTTACTTTATTCCACAGATGACTATATCTATATTCATAAAGTACTATTATTTTTATTTTGGTTAAACATAACCATTGTGTCAAGATTTGCATTTTTTTACAAAATTATAAAAACACTTACTAAAATACTGTTTAACACTATTTTTCACTGTTAGTAGCTTCTACATTCATTGTTCTTATGCTGTATGATTGCTCCATTTCTTTTTTAAGACTTAAAAAACCTTATCTGTCCTATACCACACCACACTGTCTGTTGTGGGACTTGGGGGCATCTTCATTATAGTCATTTGTCTGTCTCCCTAGAGGACTACAAGGAATTGAAGACAACTAAGGGTGTGCTGTGGAGACTCTGAAATGGTGCCAAGGGAGAGCCAGGAGGGGGGTTGGGATGTATGGGTTATAATCCAGTAAGAGACCCTTGCTGGACCTCAAGGAAGCATGAGGAACAGTATAAAACTGAAATGCCTACCCCTTCCCCTGCCCTAGTCAGCCTATTTCTTGTAATCCATCCTGTGTCCCAATGATACCAATGTATTTTTCCCATCCTTCGGCTCCATACCTTCCCAGGGTCCTCAGGAGACTGGTCACAAAATCCACATTTTATTCTAAGACTATGCCATTTCTCATTTTTATCTCCTGTTCAACTTTCATGACCCTTGAACTATTCTAATTTCTATCTTTCCTCTGCTCTTACATATTTATAATTGACAATATATTCTCTGTATTTTTTAAATGTGTGTGTGTGTGTTTATGTGTATGTATATGTGAGTATAAATTATGTGAGTGTATATGAGTATGTGCCTATGTGAATGCAGACATGTTTGTACTATGATTCATGTGAAGAGATCATAGGAAAGCTTAGGTGTTGTTTTATAGCATTTCACCGTGTTTGTGATAGGGTCTCTTGCTACCATGGTTGTATTGCTGGATTGTTTGGCTGGAAAGCTTCCAAAAACTCTCCTGTCTCTGCTCCCCATTTCACCACGAGAGTGCCACAGCCGTCAAAGTGTGCTGCTGAGCTTGGCTCTACATGGTTTCTGCATCTCCAAACTCAGGTCATCTATCCATTTACCACCAGTTATTGTATCTGCTGAGCTCTGTCTCAGCCCATCATTCCAGCTCTGATATTTGATTCTAACCAAGTGTGTCCTTTTGCAGTCTTTATCAGCTTTTCTGGTAGATTTCTGTCTACCTACTCTATTGCAAAGTTCATCCTCACTCACAGGCCACTTACCAGCAGATCCTCACGCTGCAGGGCACATCCTTAGACAGTTTCACTGCTGTGAGAACAGCATATACAGAAGTCAGGCAGCCCGAAGGCTACAATTAATAAACCGACATAATGTAATATGGATAATGTCAGACATGGCATCTATATATGACCCAAATGTGATTATGTGGTACTTAATTTGCCCTTAACAGATTCTATTACCATTTTATGCACTTGTTTATGTATAAACAAAATAGGTTCAAAGAGTGTCTTCTGGTTGAGCAGTAGCCTTGGTGGAGTTTAAATTATCACCAGCCTTTATACAAGCTTTGGAAAATACTTTAGTACGTTGTGAAAAGTCTTCCTCCTTTAGGATTTGTTGTGTTTTCCCTTACTGACACTTTCCTTCAAATGCTGATCAAGAGTCATTTGGTTATAACAGAATTCTAAAATATGTATTATTTTGTGTACTAAAGGGATTTTGTCGGCATGTATATCTGTGTGTTGTGTGCGTATCAGGTAATTGCCAAAACCAGGAGAGGGCATCAGATCTTCTGAGACTGGAGTTACAGACTGTCGTGAGCCACTGTGTGGGTGCCAGGAATTGAACCCGGTTCCTTTAGAAGAGCAACAAGTGCTTAACCACTGAACCATCCCTTTCAACTCCCATAAACTGGAATCTGATAACAACTGGTGCTACTAATGACTGACTGGACACTTAATAGAAGCATTTGGTCCAGTATCTTTGGTTTGATACTTTTCTTTACAAAGCTCATATTCCTGTTTCAAAACACCCCCTGAGAGTGTGTGGCTGCTTCCTCATACCTTTTAGAAATGTCCTCATCTCATTGAAGAGAAAGACAAAGAAAAATAAGGTTTGATAGCCAATTTTTATGTAAATAAACACAAAAGCCTATCCAGTATTAAGATGGCCACTAATGGCCTCTTCAGGTTGGGGTTAAATTGTATTTTAGTTCAGTATTTTACATAGCACTTTCCTGCTGAAATAAACCATGAGCTTTGTATTCAAGGTGGCAAGTAGGTAGATTTTACTAAGAAGAGCTATTTAAGACTGAAAACAAGTTGATGTCCTCACAGTCTCAGTTCACACGTAGTTGGCCATTTTCAACTTGCTGTATCCTAGTGTTGGAAGACAGAAGAGGGTTGTCTTCATGTTGATGTATCCTCGAGCTACTCTTCCAAGTGCTTTTGCAGTGTTGGCATAGAGGTCCGTCCTTCTTTCTAAGCTTACTTGAAAAAGTCAGCAGCTAATACCAGTGCCATTTAGCTGCTTAGCCGGAAAGGATGGGTGGGAAGAAGAATTATGTATAAAGGGTGGATTGGTGTTTCTGCATTTGCTGGTGCACATGATATCTGCTACCTGAGACATAGGTGGTTCCTGTGTGAAGTGGAAGCTATATTCTGTCTTTTCAGTGTACCAACATGATGTGGTATCTTGATAGCTCCATGAGTCATCTGTTTCTATAAGCCATATCTTGTGTCAGCAAATAGCTCCTTGACTTATTGTCTAGCAACTGTTCTATTTATAATCAAATATAATCAAGTGCATGTCTAAATGGAAATGTATATACATGTATTATTCACCTTTTAAGCTTAAAATTTGGATTTCATATGTTTAAGACAATATCAAGAAAGGTATTTTGTGACAACTTCTAGGTATGCTTATCTCAAGATTAGACCATCATTTTATTGTTTTGTAAATATCAGGTGTTATTTATTCAGTTATGATTATAGCCTTCTGAAAGCTCTCAAAGAATTCTGTACCTTTTGGAAAGTCAGCCTGAGGAACCCAACAAATCTTGTATGTGCTCCTGGTAAAACAGATATCAACTTTCTTGGAACAAATCCTCTATCCTCTATCCTCTATCCTACACACACACACACACACACACACACACATAGTGTGAACAATAAAGAACTGTTAAATTCCTTCTAGAGTTCCCATGGATAAACTCTAGGTGGGCTGGCAAGAGGAGCTATCAAAGAAAGAGGTGCCTAACTTTCCCAACCCAGAATCCTCCTCAAAGTTGTAGAAGCTGCTGTCTCATTCTGAGTATGAAGTCCTGTAACACCCAGGTATGTTTACAGAGAGAGAGAGAAAAAAAAATGACTAAAATAGTCATCACAGGCACAGCTGTGCTAAGCACTCTGGATGTATTTGTACTGTCCCCCTCAGGGCTGAGGCATGAGAGTGAGGAAAAGTAAAGCCAGGGGAGAGTCCTGTTGTAAAAGTTATCTCTTCCCCTCTAGTAAACATAGCGTGAGTCTAACTTACACGTCAGGGCCTTACTGCAGTGTCCCACAGACAAGCTTACACATCTCTCCAAGATGAATGAAACCTAAGCCATCGAGACAGAGGATTTCAGAGCCTTCATAGCTCCTTAAGCATCAGGGTTGAGAGCCTCAAATTGTCTCTCCTTCTGGGAAGTAATTCCTTGGGGATGTACAATGGTATGAATTGGTGTGATGATAAGTGAGAGGTTATTTTGGGATTCCTAATTTCCTCTTATGTTCAAGGTTTTCTTTCCTTAAAGACTTACTGTCTTTGTCCCTGGATACACAAAAGAATTAAACCTTTAGACCTGTACTGAAAGGCAAATATGACTGAGTCACAATTTAGTAAAGTATTGTATTCTCCAGGTAAAAGAATATATTTTTTAAATATATGTTCTGCCTCTATCTCTTCCCACATAAACACATATGGGTGTGTGAGTTTATAAGTGCATATTTAAATAAAATATGTTGAGTTCATTATTTCCTAAATAATCTTTATATAAAATTTATACTAAGTTTGTTTGTAAAGAGAGAGACTAAATTCTTGTACATAGATAAAGGGAAATGATCTGGAGGGTTCTCTTTGAGTAATATGAAGATTTCTTTCTTTTAGATTTATTTTTAATTATGTGTATATGTCTGGGAACCAGTTTGTGTCTGTGAGCGAATGGTACTCACAGAAACATCACATGCCCCTGCAGTTAAGAGTTACAGACCCTTGTGAGCCACCGAAAATCGCGAAATGAAATGCGGGACCTCTGAAAGAACAGCATATGCTCTTAATGGATGTGCTCTCTCTAAGCTTCTGAGGAATCCTTAATCCCTCCAAAACTTTGAAACTACTTAGGTCCTCACCACCGGGAGCTCAGGGAACTCACTGTGTTCAAGGAACAGAGTGGGGCTTTCATTGTTCGAATGCATAAAGTTAGTTAGAAGGAAGAATGAATTTCTGAGGACTGGGGCCTGACCTGATTACAGAAAGCCTGGTGGCTCCCCTACTCCGGGGAACAGTCGTCAGAACGCAAGGGTCAACATGGCAGAGCAAGTGAATACACCGGGGCCAGTGGGTTCTTCACGCATGCCAGAGACTCTCTTCGGAAACACCGTGCCCACTTCACTTGTAAAATGCAGGACAATCAACTACCTCTTCAGTATATGTTAGGGAAAAAAATCCCATCCTGGTAAGGTTTCGCCCTAGAAACAGTGCAACTTTGGAGTTGTGCCTTTTACATGCTCAGCACTGAGGGAGATGGGAGAACGGGAACATGCGGTGAATTTGCCCCTGGTCTGCACAGCGGCCTCTCTAGCCTGGTCTATTTATGTGAGACAAGGTTGTGGTGGCCATGCCTGCACCATCTCTGTTGTTCACAACTGCTTGTGTACGCTTAGCAGGGCTGAGCCACTGAAGTGAAAAGAAAGCCCAGGCCTCACCGGTGAATGCTGCCGCTTGCTTGCCCTGGTGTGGAGCTCCACTGTGAGAAGCTTCACAGAAGGGTGGGGCATGCTGCTTATGCTCTGAAGGAGCACAGGAGTGAAGGCCATCAGGGAGTGTTACTGTTGCCCCCGTGTGTCTTTTCCTTCCAGCTCACTGTTCTATAAACCCCTCATTCTTACCTGTTTGGTCTCTTTCCTTTGGCAGATTCTGACTTGAGCATGCGCACACTGAGCACGCCCAGCCCAGCCTTGATATGCCCACCGACTTTGCCAGGATTTCAGAATGGAAGGGGTTCGTCCACATCTTCATCCTCCATCACCGGGGAGACAGTGGCTATGGTTCACTCCCCGCCCCCGACCCGCCTCACTCACCCACTCATTCGGCTCGCCTCCAGACCCCAGAAAGAGCAAGCCAGCATAGACAGGCTCCCGGACCACTCCATGGTGCAGATCTTCTCCTTCCTGCCCACCAACCAGCTATGTCGCTGTGCACGTGTGTGCCGCCGCTGGTACAACCTGGCCTGGGACCCGCGCCTCTGGAGGACTATCCGTCTCACTGGAGAGACCATCAATGTGGACCGTGCCCTGAAAGTACTGACCCGCAGGCTTTGCCAGGACACCCCCAATGTGTGTCTCATGCTGGAGACTGTCATTGTCAGTGGCTGCCGGCGGCTCACAGACCGGGGGCTTTATACCATTGCACAGTGCTGTCCAGAACTGAGGCGCCTGGAAGTCTCAGGATGTTACAATATCTCGAACGAGGCTGTCTTTGATGTGGTGTCACTCTGTCCCAACCTGGAGCATCTGGATGTGTCAGGTAAATGGAAACTGACCTCAAAATCTGGATATTCCTAACGTACCACTTCAGAGTAGTATGGATATTACTACTCCATACAGGGTCCCCTTCTTTTATTAGTATTTTATTTATGTTTTATTTAATTATGTGTATATGTTTATCTGTGTGTGGGTATGTGCATGTGAGTGCCGATGCTCACGAAGTCCACAAGAGGGCATTGTGTACCCTGAAGCTGGAGTTAAGGCAACTGGGGGCTGCCCATCATGGATGCTGAGATCTAACCTCAAGTCCTCTGGAAGAGCAGGGTGCACTCTTAACCACAGAACCATGTCTCCAGCCCCCAGGGTCTCCTTACCAGGGATATACAGTGAATGGTCGATAGGCTAACCGGTCAGAAAATATCTCACTATGGAGCCATATCCCTGAAAACCAGAAGTAGCCCTTGCATTTTAATATCTGCTTCCTGAAGGAACTGGGGGCACCTTGGTCCTGATAGTTTTCATCAGTACACCTTAATTGTATCCTTATACTCCAGAACAACTATGCATAATGGAAAAAAATCTAATTAAGCTAAAGAGCTCATTTAAACAGGTAGTTCAGTACCTCACCTTTGTATTTATTAAGTCAGTAGAGCCTGTGAGAGCCATAGTAAAAGCCACAGTGATGCCCCTGAATGCAAATCCTGAACTGAATGGTCAGCCACAGAGAGTAAAACCCAGGCCTGGGAGCTGTGCTCACAATAGCTTGCTTTTCCCTAACCACTGGGGAAGCCTGTCATGGTCAGATGACGCCCCCTTTTGTCTTTCCTTTGGGTTATTTTTACAGCTCTTTTAAAGCATGTTCTCAGTTACACATTACAAGGGCAGGGTCCATTGAATCTGACTTTTCATTCTTTGGAAAATGGAAGGAAATCCCAGTATAATTGCTTCACTTAAAAGTCTCTCTTAGGCAGGAAGAATTAAAGCCCAGAGTCAAACTTTGGTGCCAGACGGGACCCATCCCGAATAGCAGTATAGCACACACACACCCTATTATTTTTATCTCGTCTGCCATACAGTCAAAAGATGAACATTCAAGAGGTTGGAATATGTCAGATTTGTCAGAGAGGTTTAAAAAAATCAGAAGCATGAGCTGTGTCCTCAGGAATGGTCAGGCAAGGGTCAAGAAGTAAAAACCCACTGTGTTAGGCAAGTAAAGAGAATTTGGGATTTACAAGAATCTGGGGTAAATGATGCCCTTCAAAAAAAAAAATTGGAGGTAGAACAGCCTTCAGCTTGTTCTGTCTTTCAGAAGCCGACATCTGAAAATATTTCAGCTGACAGCCCATTATTTTTGCAGATTCTTTCTCTGGCTGGAAAGCTGCTTACTGCTCTTCTACTAGAACTGGCTTCAGGACAAAGCCATCATTACTGAGTGTTCGATTAGTCATGAGCAGCCATTGGCAGACAGAAGTGGGGAACAAGGAGGCTTTCTTAAATTCTCCATCCAAGGAACTCTGGAGAGCATGGAGCATGTGATGTGGTGGAGGATGACTCGTTTCTAAACCAAGATGGGGGACAGTTCGCTCAGCTCTGAGAGCTATAACCTGATGTGTTTTCTCTTTAGCTAAGAAGCAAAATTGACAAACTCTTCATCATTCTTGTCATGGGAACACTCGGTTGTGTTTTTCTCAGAATAGAACATGACTTGTTGGGAATCCCCAGATTTATCACAGCAGGCTCCAGGGTACCCTTCACAGAGAATGCAAGTAACTGTGGTCTCTTTTTGAGGTCCTTTTGAATTTTTTTTTACTTTTTCCAATTTTTGATTAGGTATTTTCTTCATTTACATTTCCAATGCTATCCTGAAAGTCCCCTATACCCTCCCCCCTCCCTGTTCCCCTACCCACCCACTCCCACTTTTTCACCCTGGTGTTACCCTGTACTGGGGCATATAAAGTTTGCAAGACCAAGGGGCCTCTCTTCCCAATGATGGCTGACTAGGCCATCTTCTGCTACATATGCAGCTAAAGACACGAGCTCTTGGGGTTACTGGTTAGTTCATATTGTTGTTCCTCCTATAGGGTTGCAGACCCCTTAGGCTCCTTGGGTACTTTCTCTAGCTCCTCCATTGGGGGACCTGTGATCCATCCAATAGCTGACTGTGAGCATCCACTTTTGTGTTTGCCAGGCACTGGCATATCCTCACAAGAGACAGCTATATCAGGGTCCTTTCAGCAAAATCTTGTTGGCGTATGCAATAGTGTCTGCATTTGGTGGCTGATTATGGGATGGACTTTTGAAATTCTTAAATGGCTGAAACAGCCACTTTGGCTATTTAGGAATAACATTTTTGAGATTTCTGGCCTGAGTGGGCTTGCTGCATGACCTGACTATCAGCGTTACTAAGTCTTGCTAGTTGTCCTCTACCTCGATGTCATTTTCTAGCTTATACATGTTTGTATAGCTACCTGACAGGTTGCCTATAACACCACAGATCTATACATCTATGCAGAAGAACAAAAGGGGGCCAGTAAAAGGCACAACTCCAAAGTTGTACTATTTCTAGGAAGAAATCTTACCCAGATTTGATTTTTCCTAACATATCTTGAAGAGGTAGTTGATTGCACTGCATTTTATGGCTTATGATGGAGTTTCACATATGGCTGAGTGGAGATGGACTTGAAAAGTTTAGCAAGTTGGATTTAAGGATGGGTTTTTCCTCAATACTTGCTGAAAGTTTCTCCCAATATGGCAGTGTGATTGCGCCAAAATAGACACAGGCATCAGAAGGTTGCCAAAGCTGTCCTTACCTGACACCACACCTTGGTTTTAAGCTGGCTTCAGATAGTGGCTCTTAGATAACAGTAAACTTGAGTTTGAAAGTCTCACTTTCTCTTGTGAGACTATGCCGGGGCCTAGCAAACACAGAAGTGGATGCTCACAGTCAGCTAATGGATGGATCATAGGGCTCCCAATGGAGGAGCTCGAGAAAGTAGCCAAGGAGCTAAAGGGATCTGCAACCCTATAGGTGGAACAACATTATGAACTAACCAGTGCCCCGGAGCTCTTGACTCTAGCTGCATATATATCAAAAGATGGCCTAGTCGGCCATCACTGGAAAGAGAGGCCCATTGGACTTGCAAACTTTATATGCCCCAGTACAGGGGAACACCAGGGCCAAAAAGGGGGAGTGGGTGGGCAGGGGAGTGGGGGTGGGTGGATATGGGGGACTTTTGGTATAGCATTGGAAATGTAAATGAGCTAAATACCTAATAAAAATGGAAAAAAAAAGTCTCACTTTCTTTTCTAGATTTCAAATCCTCTAGATGACATGAAGTTACCTGGCCCAAATTTAGCCAGGCAGAAAAGGCTCGTGTTTATTATTACTATATTTTCAAATCACTGATAATTACTATAGCTGGGTATGGTATCCTGTTATCATCACAAATTACCTCTTATTGATATTTTAGAAATAACTAGGATGTATTAAAATCAACTCATTTTCAAAACATAAAATGTAATTGTTGCCAGTAAAGTTCCTTCAAAGTTGTCTCCAACAGGACACCCGAGGCCCACCCCTTTTTTCCCCCTAATCTTTTCCTTCCAATCAGCAGAATCCTATACAGGCGTGTAATTTCCTAGAACCTTGGGACCACAACCTCTCCTCTGCCTGCCTGCCTGCCTGCCTGCCTGCCTGCCTGCCTGCCTGCCTGCCTGCCTGCCTGCCTGCCTGCCTGCTGCAACATTAACTACATCAGCTGCTCATTTTTACACCTCGTTCCACACTCCACATGTCCAACTTCTGGACACTTTTTCAAGTTGTAAGCCTAAATTTTCATACATAAAACCTCCTACTGCTCTCCATCTAAGACTTCACTGAGATTCATGTTTTTCCCTAACTCAGGTAAGGCCCCCCAAAAGTTGCCCTTCTGTGATCCAAATCCTCATTCTTCTACAAGAAATAATCTGCAGATCCCAAACACAAAATGCCCGTGGTGCATCCGGTCATGAGCGTTGACCTATCTGGGTTCCATGCTAGCCTCATTTCTGCTCCCGCCCCAGTCCTTCTCAACAACTCACTTAAAAGACTTGGCCATTTCTCAGGTAGAACCTCACCCGGGCACAGTCTTCCGCACCTTATGTCTAGTGAGCTAAAATTTGCTCTAGGTGTCTACATTTTCATCATAAGCAGGTAGAACAACACCTTTGGATTTACATTCTGGGACATGCATATTTTGAAGCCCCCCCCCCCAACTTTTTTTCAAGTCATGAGCTTTTTTTTTTTTTTTATAGACAGAGAGGAGAGATTTTTGTGTTGTGTTTTAGGATCTCTTAGTTAGGTGACAATGGAAGTGCAGATGCCTGAGATGCTAATTTTGAAAGAGCGCAAGTCTCCTTGGTCAATGCACCACTCAGAATTGTTAATGCTGGAGAAGAGCTTCAAGGGTTAGGATGCCTTGCACTTAACATGAGTTCATTGTGTTGACATTGCTCCTGCTTTTCTGAGAAATGTGAAACACTCCATGAACAGCAATGATGGCTGTTTTATTATTGTATTGTTATGAACAGGCTTAGAAGTTAGCCATCGACCGATGGATCAGACTGCCTGGCATTCTTGAGAAAGGGCAGATGCATACCCACACACATACATGCACAAATGAGAGTAAATCCTGATTAGGGAAAATTCATGACAGCTGCAATTAAGCCTTGTTAAACTGTTGTTGTTCATCTTAGTGGAATACTGTTCATTTGCAACCCTTTTTCTTGGACTTTAAGGAACCTGTCCCCTGCCCACCTCCCACCCTGTTCTGGCCCCAGCCAGTCATTCCTTATTTTTCCTTAAATCCTTCCTGAAAACCTAATGTACTCTCCATAAACATTCCTCACTCCTGAAGGCACTCACTAATTTCTTGTCTCTCATGTCTGTCTTCCTCTTTTTCAGCATCTGGACTTAACATCTGTGTATCCAAGTTATTCCTCTTTGATGATCTCCTTAAATATAGCTGCTTTGAAGAGCTCACTCACCTAGTATCTTCGTGTTTGCTTCTTGATGGCACATCTACTGCTAATCTCTGTGTGACCCACAGTTCTGTACACATCATAGTCATGTCTTACCTCACTCTTGTCACTGAAACTGTGCACAGTTATCAAGCTTGCTCCAGACTGGGTGTAGGAAAGAGGAGGCAGTTTTCATCTTGTAAAACTGGTTTAAATGAATGGTTTCTGAAACTCCCTTCATGTCTGTAAAGTAGGAATGCAAGAACTATCCATTAGTATTACTGAACCATGAAAAAATTTATGTTCTTTCCAATACAAACTCAACAAACCCATAAGAATTAGAGCTAGCCATAACATTAAAATTTATTAATAGACAGCAATACAGGCATATCAAAATCATTTACTGCAACTGTACTAGACTAATATTTTCTTAAATTTGAGACTCTTTTTTAAGACATATTTTCGTCTAAATATTTTGTCTTTCCTGGCACATGACATTTTCTAGATATTAAGAATGTAGAAAGGAAACTAGAACCAAAATAGAAGAATAGAATTTATTATGTAGTAGAATAAAAGAAAAATGCCTTCACGGGCAACACAACAGGAAAAAAAGTTCAAGATATTCCAGATTGTCTTCATCTCAAAGAAAGAAACAAAAGGAAAGGTCAACTTTCAACGCTAACTGCCTCCCAGAAGCCACGTTGCCCCCATCCCCCCCCCCCCCAGAGCATCTGTTTTCTGTGCTTGGTTGTATGCTTCAAACCTTACACTTCTTGTCTTGGAGCACACGACATTTGATCCCTATTATTCCCAGGACCTCCGCTATATCAGAGTTTCCTGGAAATTTTGCCAGAAAGTGAGAGAAAAGTCAGGAAAGTCCACAGCAGCATTGTTGCTCTGCCACAAACAAGCATTAGATATTGAGTTGAGTTGCTAAAACTTGGGGAGGGATCTGGAGTGAAGTACCTGGCCTTGCACCTGCAACAAGGATCTGATAAGAACAGAGAGAAAATGAGGAGGAAATATATATAGTAGAATAGGAGAGGCTCAAATATATATTTCTACAGTATATATTAATGGATATTGACTATTAATATAACATAAATTGGCCTTATAAGCTTATAAAGTAAGATTTGATGAATATTTCACTATAATATGCAATCTTATGATTAAACGGCACAATATGAATGTATAGAGATAGATAATTTTACACAGTTTTATGGGATTAAGAATGATGTCTAGTAATTATCCAAAAATAACTTCTTGGGCATTACCATCCAGGCCTTTAATAGTATTAAGAATAGGATAAAAATATTCATCAAAGTATTTTGTAAATTTCATAAGTCAACACAAATAAAAGGAATTTCTATTAACTATGAAATAAACTATCTTCTGGTGCAGATACACTTGAGCTCATGCCAGAGTCTGAAGACATGTAAATGTTGGGAGTTCAATTCTCCCGTCTGGTCTACTATGGAGAATGTTCCTCTGCAGATCATTTCTTCCCTCCTTCATTCATTCAACAAATACCTATTGTGTGCCAGCTATAAACTAAATACACAAGGTCTGGAGATCAACTTGCCTGAGTCCTTGCCCTGAGGACTGTGCATTCCAGTGTAAGGACACAGCAAGTAAATAACCAGACAGATGAACATGCAGTGCTGCCAACCGAGAGATTAAAATTAAGAGGAAAGTCCAGGGGTGCTAGTTATACAGAGAAGTCCAGGAAAACTCATCCCATAAACGAACATTATCTTGGGGACCTAAGAAAGTTGCAGGTAGCTCCTGGAGCCATCTGAGGAAAACTCCTTCCATAGTGCAGGCCCAGAGGCTGCAGGGCAGGGACAGAGGCAGCAGCGAGGGCTGGGAAATGTCAGGGCCACAGTAGGGCTAGCAGTAAGAGCACAGGGAGACCCTCAGGGGAACTGTTACACCTGAATTTAAATTTGATAGAGAATGGGTACTGTCTCAGTTCAGGTTATACTGTTGTGAACAGATACCATGACCAAGGCAATTCTCATAAGGACAACATTTAACTGGGGCTGGCTTACAGGTGCAGAGTTTCAGTCCATTATCATCAAGGTGGGAACATGGCAGCATCCAGGCAGGCATGGCGCAGGAGGAGCTGAGAGTCCTACATCTTCATCTGAAGGCTGCTAGCAGAATACTGACTTCCAGGCAGCTAGGGTTAGGGTCTTAAAGCCCACACCCACAGTGACACACCTATTCAATCAGGGCCACACCACCTAATAGTACCATTGCCTGGACCAAATATATACAAACTGTCACAGGTACCATCTAAGGGCTATAAGCAATGTTAGGGGGCCATTTCTATGCCTCCAATTACAACTGTATGGAAATCCTGGGGATACAGGCAAAGAAAAAGGACAGGTAGACAGGTTAGAACAATTTAGATGACACTGTTCTCTTCTTCTATCAATGCCTGTTGTGTCAAATCCCAGACATTAACTTCAGCAGATTAGTAGTAACACAAATATCCCATGACTTTGAAAGTCTTTCCTTTTTTGAAAATTTATTTTATTTTTTATTAGATATTTTCTTTATTTGCATTTCAAATGTTCTCCCCTTTCCTAGTTTCCTCTCTGAAATCCCCTATCCCTCCCTCCTCACCCTACTACCAACCCACCCACTCCCACTTCCTGACCTGTCATTCCCCTATACTGGGGCATAGAACCTTCACAGGACCAAGGGCCTCTCTTCCCATTGATGACCGAGTAGGCCATCCTCTGCTACATATGCAGCTCGAGCCATGAGTTCCACCATGTGTTTTCTTTGGTTGGCAGTTTAGTCCCAGGGAGCTGTGCGGGGTACTGGCTAGTTCATATTGTTGTTCCTCCTATGGGGCTGTAAACCCCTTCAGCTTCTTGGGTGCTTTCTCTAGCTCCTTCATTGGGGACCCTGTACTCCGTCCAATGGATGGCTGAAACAACCAACAAAACTAGACACTATTGTGGATGCCAACAAGAGCTTGCTGATAGAAGCCTGATATAGTTGTCTCCTGAAAGTATTTTCTTACATGTTAATTCACTGCATGTCATTCTATTCTTTGAGCACAGAATTGCCAACCACTCACACCAATCATCTCACTGAGATGCAGCAAGGTTGACTTTGTGACTAAGGAAAGATTCCTAAACTAACTGTAAACTCTCAGCCTAGGGAACCCAAAAGGGTCTTCTCAACTGAGTTCCAGTGATCCTCCCATCTCTTCCTTTCATTTCCTTGAATCAAGAAACTACTAGATCACCGCAGCACTTCTAGGGACTTGTAGGGTCATAGCAAGATATTTAGGCACATGGCCTCAGTTCATTACAGCTCCCTTGCAGATAAGGGGCTGTGACCATTTTAAAACAAAGGAAATAAAGTGTGACTTACCCCCCAAACACCCCAAGACAAGTAGCTAATCTTGATTTTTATAACTCTGAAGCCTGCAAATCTCTTAAACTCAAAATTCAGCTAAATTGACAAATAACCCTACAAGTAGAAAACCATTCTGAAAATGTTTCTCTATAGAGATCAAGACCGGAAGTGTTAACCCCTGTGTTTTAGCTAGAGAGAAGGCTGAGAATCGGTTATGGCTCTCTGGAACCAAGTGCCCTTTCTGGCAAGTCTATCTGAGCATGTGTTCTGTATCTTTATTGCAGGGTGCTCCAAAGTGACCTGCATCAGCTTGACCCGGGAGGCCTCCATTAAACTGTCCCCCTTACATGGCAAACAGATTTCCATCCGATACCTTGATATGACGGACTGCTTCGTGCTGGAGGACGAAGGCTTACACACCATCGCAGCTCACTGCACGCAGCTCACTCACCTCTATCTGCGCCGCTGCGTCCGCCTCACAGATGAGGGTCTCCGCTACCTGGTGATCTACTGCACTTCCATCAAGGAGCTGAGTGTCAGCGACTGCCGCTTTGTCAGTGACTTTGGCCTGCGGGAGATTGCTAAACTGGAGTCCCGCTTGAGGTACCTCAGCATCGCCCACTGCGGCCGCATCACGGATGTGGGCATTCGTTATGTGGCTAAATACTGCAGCAAATTACGCTACCTCAATGCGAGGGGCTGCGAGGGCATCACGGACCATGGTGTGGAGTACCTCGCCAAGAACTGTACAAAACTTAAGTCGCTGGACATTGGTAAATGTCCCCTGGTCTCCGACACGGGCCTGGAATCCCTGGCTTTGAACTGCTTCAATCTCAAGAGGCTAAGCCTCAAGTCCTGTGAGAGCATCACCGGCCAGGGCCTGCAGATCGTGGCTGCCAACTGCTTCGACCTGCAGATGTTAAATGTCCAGGACTGTGAAGTTTCCGTGGAGGCCCTGCGGTTTGTGAAGCGCCATTGCAAGCGCTGTGTCATTGAGCATACCAACCCCGCTTTCTTCTGAAGGGACAGCTCCCACGGCGCAATGAGAACCAAACAGTGCTTTGTAAAAGTGTCCCATGTAAGCACCCATACCCATTCACAGCAGCTATTTTTCTTTCTGTAAGGTTCTTAGGAGTCTGGCTTTTATTTTATTATTTTTAATTTCTCATGAGCAAAAGAGGTCAAATAATGAAGGGGAGCCCCAAATTTCTACCATGGTAAACTCTTCCTAGTCAGTTAATTTTTAGATAAATGTCACCAAGGCTGCACCTCAGCAGGCTGGTTATTGTGTCTCAGAAATGCACCTTACCCCCCTTTCCCTCTCCCCTCCTGTCCCCAAGCTACACCCCAGCGTTCCATACTCTCTTCTTCCAACCCTGAAGCAGCTGCAACATTAAGCGTTGAAGAAGGCTCTCTAAAGCTCCTCCTTAAACTATCTGATGGGCGTAAGCCCCACGCCTAAATCCCACACCAAGCAAATTATGGTTAAAGTCCTATTAACACTTCGTATCAGTGTGCAAAGAGCTTCCCTATGTTAATACGTTACGGCAAACCATATGGAGTAAGAGGAGTCATGTTTTCTCCCCTAGCTCTGCCAGTAACTAGCCTTGTCACCTTGGTCAAAACCCCTCACCTTTCTGAGATTGCCACCACCAGAGCCCAGAGGTGAGGGATTAGCCTTCGGCCCATTTTCAAACTGAGAGATGCTCTGCTCAGAGATGCTGCTGAGCAGAAGAGCTCTGTATAAGTCACACACAGGTGGCACTTGTGAGAGAACTGGATATGTAAATGAGTTGTGCGTTCAGGAGTTTCCATGGGCGCTCGGTAAGTCCACACTGGGTTCTGCTCAGGTCTCCCTTTGCTCTCATCCGAGAACCAGCACAACTGTAATGGTGGGCTGGGCTTCTGAACGTTCTTTGCCTTGTTGGATGCTCAGACTCACATCCACACGTGCTCTCGCATTCCCTCGCCCTTCCACGCCCGACTCAGACAGGAGGGCGCCTCATCACAGGAAGCCTCTATCTCTGTCAACTTGCATCCTCTGAGCATTTTCAAACCCAAGTAAGAACCCTTATAAATTTTAATTAACAAGTGAGGCCCAAGGGAACACATGTCCTTAAAGGTTTTCCTAAACCTTCTCAGTGCACATCTGCTATGCTTTAGGCACATCTGTCCTGCAGCCATCGGGGACAGGTGCCGTGGTTCTTTGTTATCCACGTTTCATTGTGACTTCTCTCTTCTATTTATTTCTCCATCACACAAAGCCTCCTGGGGTTAAGTTTGTAAGTGTTTAATTGTACGAATGCCGCCCAGCCCGCTGTCTTCATGTTTTCTACTAAGGGATGTGAAACAGATGTCCAGGTGTTTCAATATTGTTCATTCAAGATGCCAGGCACAGAGAAGAGGCGACACACTGGTGAGACAGAAGCTGATCCACCCACCACAGTCTTGGAACAGAATATTACAATCATTTCAAATTTTGAATTTTTAAGTTGATGGGCTCTTAAGTGGTCCGTTCTGAATAGAAACCAATTTGCTAGTTTCGGTTTTGTTTTGTTTTGTTTTGTTTTGTTTTGTTTTGTTTTTTTAAGGAATCAGATAGCCAGAAAAAAAAATGCTATTGCTTGTTTTCATGAACTTCAGTTGTCTCTTTTTAGTAAACCCAGTACTTTCCACAAAGTCTTCTCTGACCTTCCCCATCACTGGACGGTTCACCCATCTTCTTCTCCAAGTGTTTATCCCCCAGCCCAAGCCTTTCCTGCTGCAAGCCAAGCCTGCTACATTTGTTACAGACCAAGCTTATACACAGCTCGACAACTGCACTCCCACTGTAGGCTCCGGTGTGTACTCTTGTCTTGTGTTGGGAAGGGGAAGTGAAGTGATAAGCCAGAATTTTTTTCAGGAGGTTTCTGTCATTGATCCTGTGAGTCACAGTTTACTCTTCAGTTCACACCATCATCAGGACAGATGGCTGTTCACAGGTATCAGAAAAGAAAGTGAAAAGTTTTGGCTGGGGGCAGAATCTAGGGACAGCCACCAAGATTAGAATCATAAAAGATATTGAAAGTAGCACCCCTCTGCTCTCTGGCCTTGGCTTTACCTAAATCTTGTGATTTGGAGAGTCACAATAGCTTATCTGTAACCCTTGACACTGGGACTTGCCAAATGATCTGGTTCAATACTCCCAGAATGAGCAGAGGGTCCAAAGTGGATCCCTGAGCCATTTTGAATAATTTTATCACCACTGACAGAGTACATCACCTGAGCTGTCTGTCATGTGAGACCCAAGGGACATTTCCAACTTGCTGCCTGCCCAGCACATATGTCTTTCCCAGTTTCTTCCTTCCCCATCTTCTTCGTGCTCTCTGCTCTCCACCAGGGTGGAGGTATGGATCTGTGACAGAGGTTCTTGGGAACAGCTCAGCAGATTTTTGAGACCAATCAAATGGCCTCATTAAGAACTTTATCTGTTTGGAAACATGGCTTCCTTCCTGGCTCTGCTAAACTGAAAGCTCATTTGTTGTTGCTGTTGTTGTTGTTTGTTTGTCCATTTCTCTTTAATTCTAATGTTCACATCATGTCGTGCTGTATGACTCTAGAAAGCCTTAATTTACTTCCACCAAGAAATAAAGCAATATGTTGGTAATCTGACTCAGTTCCATTTTTTAACACTATTACCTGAGGAGGGTGCTGTTCAGATTAGGGCACTGAAAAGCAAGCAAACAGGTAAGCTATAAATAAATAGTTTCTGTTGAAGACAAGACACAGAGCTCACTGCTGCTATTGTCTCTTTAAAGTTGAATCCAAGGTTCTTTTGTCTCCATGGACCATAGAATGTTGCCTTTAAATTGGCAGGTAAGTGAATAATATTACAAGTTGACCCAGGACTTCAGTTCCTTGTCCAGACTCTTCTCCTGAGATTGTGGAATTCGTAGCTTTGCATTTTAAAAGAAGTTACATTAGATGGACATTGTAATGCCACAGAGAATCTGGGCCAGTACCCTTAATTAAATATATTAGCATTCTGTACCAGTGGATACAGCTCAGTGCAATTAAGATTATTAAAGATGATAGATACCCTTGTATTAATCCATGTCTGTGTTAACATGGCAATTCCTAGAATGAATAATGAAAATATTCCCTCCCCTCAGAAATCTATGGATTTCAGAATTATGGATTAATAACCATGAATTTGCATACATCCTGATTCTAGCTACAAATTGTTGAGGGAACCGTCAACATTTTGTTATCTATTAGTGACTCAGAGTATTAAGATGTAGGAGAAGATATGGTTACCAGATGCAGAAGAAAATACTAGAAGTTAAATGTCAAATTGCTTTCTACCTTACCTGAACCATTAGAGTTAAATTAATATGGATGAAGGGAAGCCATCATAAGGGCTTCACCCTACGCATCTAGAAAGAGTTTAGGGGCATCAACTTATCTATTGTGAGTGTATTTGTCTTCAAACAACTTTTCAACCTGTATTACTTTGTCAGCTGTCACTTAAACTCATACAACTGTTAACTGCCTTGGAACATTAATTTCGGTGGCTCAGTGCAATTCTTGTCAAGGTTTTAGGGTATTAGTGAGTGAAATCTATTCACTCTGAGACTCCTTGACTTCTTAAACTTTCAGCATTTGTTCACAATAACACAATGCTTTCCAGATAACTAATGCTTTCCAGTCTCTAAGTCTGAGTTTCATTGCTGTTAAGAGACATCATAACCAAGGCAACTCTTATAAAAGAAAACATTTCATTGGGCCTGGCTTATAATTGCAGAGGTTCAGTCCATTATTATCATGGCAAGAAGCATGTAACAGTGGCACACTTCCTACAACAAGGCCAAGCCTCCTAATAGTGCCACTCCCTATGAGCCAAGCATTGGAACACATGAGTCTCTGAGGGCCATAGAAACACTAACTAAGATGAGTTGGTACCACTGTAGTGGGGTATTGCTCTGACAGACCTGACCATGTGTTTGTGTATGTGTGTGTTTTACAAATTATTATTTTCTTTTATTAGATATTTTCTTTATTTACATTTCAAATGTTATCCCCTTTCCTAGTTTCACCTCCGAAAACCCTATCCCCTCCCCACTCCCCCTGCTCACCAACCCACCCACTCTGCTTCCTGGCCCTGGCAGTCCCCTATACTGGCAAAGAACCTTCACAGGACCAAGACCTTCTTCTCCCATTGGTGGTCGACTAGGCCATCCTCTGCTACATATGCAGCTAGAGCCATGAGTCCCACCATGTGTTTTCTTTGGTTGGTGGTTTAGTCCTAGGGAGCTCTGGGGGTACTGGTTGGTTCATATTGTTGTTCTTTCTATGGGGCTGCAAACCCCTTCAGCTTCTTGGGTACTTTCTCTAGCTCCTTCATTGGGGACCCTGTGCTCCGTCCAATGGATGGCTGTGAGCATCCACTTCTGTGTTTGTCAGGCACTGGCAAAGCCACTCAGGAGACAGCTATATCAGGCTCCTGTCAGCAAGCTCTTGGCAACCACAATAGTGTCTGGGTTTGGTGGTTGTTTATGGGATGGATCCCCAGGTGGGGCAGCCTCTGGATGGTCATTCCTTCAGTCTCTGTTTCACACTTTGTCTCTGTAACTCCTTCCATGGGTATTTTGTTCCCCCTTCTAAGAAGGAACAAAGTATCCACACTTTGGTCTTCCTTCTTTGGACCATGTGTTTTGGAGAGGATTGTAGAAGGACTTTGGAACTCTGAGTACTGATGTCCTGTAGGAGTTTCAAAGATAAGGATGTTGAGAGCAGTGCAGAAGATTAAGGCCTGGCTTGTGATATTTCAGAGGGAAGATTAAAGATTCTATTAGGGCTGTTTGCTGTTTTGATATTAGCATCTGTAGTTTCCATTAGCTGTAGCTGAAGAATCAGCTGTGTTTAACAAGATACCAGAACTACTAAAGTGAAACTTTTGTGTTACTGGGGCAATTGGTACTGGTCGACTGGATCTATAAATTTGGTAGCAATTAAGAA
The DNA here is from genome assembly GCF_000001635.26 of Mus musculus. Taxonomy (NCBI): domain Eukaryota; kingdom Metazoa; phylum Chordata; class Mammalia; order Rodentia; family Muridae; genus Mus; species Mus musculus. Next base: position 26,538,107 of record NC_000081.6, on the reverse strand, counting down.
GAGAATGGCATCACTGAGGTGAAATCTTCTGGGAAGTGTTTTCAGATAGCACAGAGAAGCTCTGTTCCAGAGATAGCCATGGTTGTACCTTGTGTTGGCAGCCAGATTTGACAAAGTAAAAGAGTTAGTCAAGAGATACTGGTTTTGAAGGCATGAAGGCGTCATGGGGAGTATTTGAGATTTGGCACTCTGAGTTTAGAGGAGGGGTCATTGATGAAGAGGAAACCTCAGTGGCAGTTGAAGGCCCAGGACTGAAGGGGTCATATAATGAATTTGAGGCTTGGTACCATGAAGAAAGTCTACGAGAGAATATTGGTGAAAGTGTAGCCTGGTCCCAGCAATGGACCAATTTTGGAGATGCCACACCATGGGATGTGAATGCCCATAGTCTTAGGATAACCACCAAGGACAGCAGCAATGGAGTAGATCCATCTGGATCCTAGACCATAGTTGTGTGTGCTACAGAGGGCAGAGCTAGAGAAGTGACCCAAGCTCTTTGGAGGAGCCCAGAAGGTCATGGGTGATTCCCAAACACTGGACAGTTGGAGTTTGATTTTGAGTTGATTGTGGCTGTGCCCTGATTTTTCCCTCTTAAAATATCTGCCCCCCCTTACTGGACCCCACAGTGGAAATACTGAATTTTAGAGACTTTGGATTTTAAAAGAGATCAGATATTTTAAAGGGACTGGAGTCTTAATGTGTTTGAATTAGTAAAGACTGGGATTTTTTTAAGTTATTTGTGTTTTTAATGTGAGCTCTTGGGGATGAGTAAGAAAAGAAGGGTGTGGCTTAATAGTGATTATGTTTGTGTGTCAACAAGGAGTCAGTTGTACTGGCTGGTTTTGTGTGTAAAGGTGACACAAGCTAGAGTCTTCAAAGAGGAAGGAGCCTCGCTTTAGGAAATGATTCCAGGAGATCCAGCTGTAAGGCATTTTCTCAACTAGGGATCAATGGTTAAGTGGTGCCATCCCTGGGCTGGTAGTCCTGGGTTCTATAAGAAAGCAAGCTGAGCAAGCCATGGGAAGCAAGCCAGTAAGTAGCACCCCTCCATGTCCTCTGCGTCAGCTCCTGCTTCCAGATTCCTGGTCCATTTGAGTTCCTGTCCTGACTTCCTTCAGTGAGGAAGAGCAATGTGGAAGTGGAGCCTGAAAGAACTCCCCAACTTGCTTTCAAATCATGGTGTGTTGTTGCAACATAAAAAGCCAACTAAGACACCGGGCAAGTTCAAGAGCATTCAAATTAAAAGACTGAGTAATTTAAGATGGAAAGTATTTTAATGAAACTTTTTATCATCTCGATGATGTCAAAGAGAAGTTACCAAATGTACCAATCCCTGGTCATCATGATCACTTTAGGTAGTGGTAAAAAGGGGGGAAAAAAGTTAAATCCTAGAAGGAGAAGAATCGAAAGAATTAGGTAAATACTGCAATGAAAATACACTAGAAGTCTGTTTTCCTATTTTGCATGCTATCAGTCTATTCTATTTTAGGGTGAGACATATATGTAGGAGATTTTTCTTCAGTGGAGAGAAATGCTGTAAGCAGGGAGCATTTGTCACTTGTACAGTAAGGGCTGATTGGCAATATCATCACTAAGTCCTTCTACCTAAAGAGCAACTTGGGCTTGCCTCACTAATAGAGCCATCAGAAAAGCCCAGTATATCTGCTCCTTTTTTCTCTTTAGTGAAGCATCATTTCCTTGGGCCACAGGCTCATCATCTTGGGACCCCTTTCTCATCTCCAGTTAACAGACTAGGTTGCATTCTAGCTACAAGAGATGAAATAACTTGGAAGTTATGCAGGTTTCAAGAGAAAAAAAACAGATAAGAATCTGCCTTGAAAGTCCAGGAAATACATGTTTCTTAGTTGCCAATCTCATTGACTATTCAGAAAACCTAGTTTTCTGCTTTGACTGGTGTTCGAAGGTTTAGGACTGAATGCCATTCAGTATCTGAGGATAACTATGAAAGGTTATATTGTCCTACATTCCTGACCCAAATATTCTAAACAAGTAATTTTTGTGTTGTGAAATATTTTTCTTTGCAGCAGCTCAGGTCCTGAACTTTATACTGATGAAATAGGTACAGGCAAATTCTATCCTAGAATACATGCTAATTAATATGTGTTAATGGACACTGGAGATTTCAGTTATCTTTTCTCAGGAGCCAAAAAGTGCTCATGATAAAAGGAATGAATTAACCATTTATTGATCACCTGCCATATATCAGATACTATTACCATCCATGGGAGAATGAGTACAACACAAACATTTTAAAGTTCCCAGATCAAATGACAACAGTGCAGAATAATAACAACAATATGGACTGCCATGCTGACCTGCCTGGCAGTGTGTGTCCAACGCAGCAATAATGGCATACCTGTTTGGGGAGTTAACCACCTTTTTCTGTCTAGATGTGATGCCTGCTTCCCAGAAGGGAATTGATAGTACTGTAAGCCTGGTAAAAAATTTAAAGCTAAGAAAGAGGAGGGAATTAGAGACTCCATGAGTAAACATATTACTGTAGCCAAGCTGTTTCCTATATGTTTATGTTCATATTCATAGACTAGCATGACTCTCAGCTGAGGTCAGAAAAACTTCATTTTGTGGAAGATAATGATTACTGCAAAGACAAATTATTAAAGTGCTAAGAATAAATGACAATTGAGTAGTCAGTTCCAAATAAGCTGTGTGCATTAGCCCTTCTAAGACCTAGGGAACAGCACATAAAAGCAGACAGAAAGATGTGAAGACCAAGCAGACACACACTAGCAGTGGAAACGCTGTCTGCTGCATATGGCGTGTCCAATCACAATCATGAACACACAGCAGGTGTGGCTACCTGTACAAGACCTGTGCACATGTGCTTCTGCATGCACACATGGAGATGCACACACACAGACACACACAGACAGACATGCACATGAACATGCACGATGAACACACTCAAGTGGATGCACACATGCACACATGTGTTTGGGTGATTTTAATATGTCATAGGGATAAATTAACGCTTTCAAATATTTCCCCTCTCAGTCGGCTCCATGAATGTTATTTTAGACCTTCAATATTTTCCCATTTGCTACTTGTAACACCCAGAATGGCCAACACACCCCAAAAGTCTATTTCTCTAATAGGTTGCTAATAATTCTATGTCTTCCTAACATTGTTTTAGTAAATTCCATAAATGCCAGACTCTCGGTGGCAGAGCATAAGCATCTCTCAATAAACTTTCGTTGGATTAATGAATGGATATTGTCATGAGTTTCCATTTAACTCTGTAACCCTAAGTTGTTAAATGTTTAAAATTTCTACTAGTTTTTCCCACATATAGGGCATATTGTGATCATGTTTAGACTCCTGTAATACAATGTTATCCCTCTTCCTCCCCTGCTCCCATCATGTACACTTCTCTCTCTCTCTCTCTCTCTCTCTCTCTCTCTCTCTCTGTGTGTGTGTGTGTGTGTGTTGTGGGGTAGATAAATTCAATGTGAGAGAAAAATCCCAGAAATATAATTTCTTTGGAAATCTAAGACACGTAGAACTAGCCTGTCCCTGTTCTTTTTAAACAGCATTATGTACTAATGGTACAGTCATGGGTGGCCCATATGCCTAAAAGCCTGCAATCAAGATTTCTAATAAGCTAGCTATTCCCTCTCTCAATTATCCCTGAAATATTCCAAAACAGGGTAATGTTTGGTGTTATTGTAGTAGCATAAACCTGTAATGAGGATGATTCAAATAACTGAGGTTTCTCAGTTCACTATGTCCCTCACTGGGAAATGGACTGTTAGTAATCTTAAACAGTGGGTGGCCCAAGAATGGCTGATGAAACTCGCTTTAACACTGACTTTAATGTCATTAAGGATGAGTTCTTGGAAATCTCATGTGTCATTAGGGTGGCAAATGTGAACTTATTTGTTCCGAGCAATAATGAATTAAATAGGGAAAGCCACTACTAGTGCAAAAGCAACAAGGGGGCTTTTGAATCCTGTCTCTAGGCAGAGTGATGGTTGTCATGGTTTCACAGTTTTGAGTGTCTCCCAGAATCTGCAGGCCTAATTAAGATCATTCCCAGATAGTCATGCAAAAGATATAGGAGAGAGGATTTCTAGTTACAAAGATTAGCCTGTAATTGCTACCCCATTACCTCCATTACACTTTCAAACACTGAAGCACACAAAGACATTCTCATCAATGAGATGAAGGCAGCAACAGCAAAGTATTAGGATTAACATCATGTGTTTTTCATGATATTTACATTTACAATTTGAACAAACTTCTCATGGCCCTTTTCACTTATGAGAAGGTAGATAAAGGCATACAACTGTCAGAACTGACCCCCAGCCTGCTGCCTTTTTATCTGAGAGTCAGTGGTAGGGTTTTTGTCTTGTTTTGTTTTGTTTTGTTTTAAGATATAAAGGCCAAAGTAGAAATAACTATTCTTTACAATCTTATATTTCTCACTTGTTGAGAATAACAATTGTTCTGAATTTCAACTCTACATTTTCATAGTTTGCAAGTGTATACCGAGATAATCAAGATATGTTGAGTTTCCATATTCTACTGCCACTTAGTAAAGTGGCAAAAGAGATTATTCACCCAACAAATCCCCAGCATCAAACGGAGAGAGAGAGCTCAGATCTTCCCTCTTCTACTCTCTGCGAGCATGTGGCTAAACGTGTGGCTTATGATTGATCTATATGAATGGCAGCTGTGTAGCAAACTCTTTCCATTAGCTTGTTGGGTCTGTGGGACTCTCCTCTGTGTTTATAATTTTGGAATACCCAAGGAATAATGAATGACCACAGACATGCTGCAAACCTGGAGATCAAGAGACTGTGGATTTCAAGAAATGGAAAGAGCTTCAAATAATAGCCTCTCACTCATATAATTAAAACCAGTCTCCTTCCAGATTTCCAAGCTGGCACGGTTTTACCAGCACCATTGCCTTGAGGCTCCTGTGTGCATGTGTGTGGTGTTCCTCTCTGAAACAGCACACAGAGGAAAGACAAAGAGGTCCATGGGAGAAGCCTTTTAAAAATCTATACAAGGTGCAAGTTGATCACACAGGTGATCATCAGACATCATGGCTGCGCACCTTTGTTTCTTTAACTTTCTCAGCCTCACTGTAGAGAGCTTCTGTCTCTGATGGAAAATCCTTCACAGCCCATAGCTTGTTCTGAACAGGAGAGGATTGACTCTTCAGTGCCAGGTGTTCTGAATGGTGCAAAAGTGCCATATCAACAGAGCCGCTTCTGCCTCACCATGTGGACTGGGAGCCAATGCCAAGCTCTAGAAGTATTGGAGACATAAGCAAGGCTTACAAATAATAGGGCTAAGAATGTCTTTTGGCCGAAATTGAGAGACAGTCATTGTCAAGGGAATAATAAATGAAAAACTTAATGGTTTAAAGGTAGTATTTCTTAGTTTGGGTGAGATAAAATTTCAGGAACCTCTTTCCATTTCTCCAATGATCAAATTTCTTGCCATTGCTATAACAAGGAAATATAAATTCGAATTTGGATCCAAGGTTTCCAGATCTTATAATTTTTGTGGGGATGGTCTTATTCGTTTTGGCCCTTCCTTTTCCTATCTGGAATTGGTCTCTTGTATATGTGTTGTGTGCCATTTTCGGAAGAAACTCATGTTCTGGTTTGAACTTCTAATATCCCACGACGGTTAATATTTTGAATCTTTGGACTGCACAACCCAACTTATGAACAGCCTCTCAATATTCTCTTTTTGATGGAGTAGTTAGATCTGGCTATGGAAAGACATGATAAAAGGGGTATAGACACGAAAAAAAATGCTCAAAGATATGAGCATACCACAAGGTCTTATATTGTTACTATTTCATAGCAAATACTTTCAAAAAGTCAAGATCTTTCTGGAACTGTGAACTAATGATCAAATGGGGAAGAGACCATTCATGGATTATTCAGATTAGCAAACGCACAAAATAATGTACCATACAATTTGATTTCCACCAATGAGTTGAATATTTATTGTTGTTGATGTTGCTTAGAGTCTGAGATACAGCAACCCCTAAGCCGCCATGACTGACCTATTATTGGGGTAAGCCCTTGAAAGACAAACTCCCCTGTTTGCTGGTACCTGAAGTCCTGACATCCCATTGCTGTGGGCAGAGCTGCATCTGTTGCTATGCTCTCCTCACCATGACAGACTAAAACCTCTCTAAACTCACAATCCCAAATAAACCTTTCCTCTCTTAATTTCTTTCTGCCAGGTATATTTGTCATAGCAATACAAGCTTATCTAACATAGAAAACTGGTGCTAGAAATGGGGTCACTGCTGTGATAAGGTTAAGTGCATAATTAATTCTTAGTCATTTATAACTGGGTTTCGGGAGAAGTTTGAAACAATTTGGAAATGTGTGCAGAGAAACCATAAAATTCTACAAAGCAGGACTCAGGTGTAATTCTGCAGAGAATTTAGGAGGCCAGTATTCTGATAAAACAAGGCCAGGAAAGACTGGGGTCATGAGTCTTTGTATCAGAACAAAGCTCTCTTCAGACTTGGACTAGAGATCATTCTTTTGAAAATGGCAAGGAACCTGGCTATCTTTTATCAGTGTCCTGTAAATTTAAGGTAATCCGAAAAAAGACCCTAAGTTGTACAAATGCAAACTCAGTTGGAAAACCATCACATTTGAGAAGGGAAGGGGAGAATCGAAGGAAGAGCTGTGTGAGGGGGGAGACTGGGATGACAGGGGTTGCAGATATTGGGATGAAAAGTAAATAAATAAACTAATCAATGGAGAAAATTTAAAGAGAAATCAGATACGGTAGCACTCACCTGTAACCACAGTACTAAAATCACCGAGGAAAATGATTGGCAAAAGTCTGAGTTCAGCCTGAGCTACATAACAAGTTCCAAGCACACCCAGTAGCCAAATAAGACACTATCTCAAAAAAAAAAAAAAATTCTGGTTGGGAATGGGGTGTTTGTATGGAGTGGGGCTGTATGGGGATGAAAATGTGAATCTGAGAAACTTTTAGAAGAGACACCTCAGTAAATGTTTTCCTAGATTTAACCATCAAGCTATAGACAGCACAGTTGCCAAAATGGTTCAAAGGGGGTTGATGGTTACTCGCAGGTCATTTTGCTTCTTATATTGCACTTAGATATATGGAGACCAGTTCTGTTTGGGAGGGTTATAACTGTACTTCAGTTCACCTGTGTCAAAGAAAGTCTTGCTTTGACTTATCATAACAAGATCAGGTCTGGTCATGTTCATTAATCATAAAATTAGGACAGAACCGTCTAGAAGTTGCTTTTAGGTTCTGCTATTGATATTGTGTCAACATTTGGAAAATTTTCTAAATTATTGCATGTAAAATCAACAGTGGCTTAAGGAGGCATTTTATAAGTATTTCCTTTGTTAACATTTCCATGATAGATAGGCCTTTATATAAAAGTAAGAAATGAGCACATACACACACACACACACACACACACACATGCTTAGTTGATAAGTGCTCAGCATTGATAACCATCACAATGAAGCTGATGTCCTTCGGATATTTGCTTCTGTAGTATTTAATTTATCCTTAGGAAACATAATCATTTCAAGACTCAAAACAATACAAAAATCGAGCCACATTTATAAAACTATGTTGAGCATTGCGTCTGCCATTCTGTCTTTATCTGCATCGTTTTAAGTCTTCTCTCTCTATTCTGCTAGAAAGAATGAAAGAATGAGACACACTACTGATGCTGGAAGAAAGACAAAAAAGATGCTTGACCCAGCCAATAAAATTGAACTGCCATAAGAGAGAGCCAAAAGAATAAATAATTATCTGAAAAGGATGCAGACAGGGCTCTGTGGCCCAGATATTTTTCTCAGTTCTAGTTACAGTGAGTGGAGATGAGTGTATTTATCAACGGTATTTAAAAGTTCCCCTTTTGCCAAATACAATGTTTGTTTGGTGCTTTTTGGCAGTGTGGTAGTATTCAAATGTGTCCTTTGTACTGACTTTTCAAATCTGCTAGCCAAAAATTACAGCAGAATGCATGCTGTTGATAACCAGAAGTAGCCATCATCCCAGAGAATTAATTTCCAAAGTATCCAACCAAACTTTTATGTGCAACCTCTAAGTATTCTCTATTTGATGGAGTACTTAGATATGACTGTGGAGAGAGTGAAAGCAGCACTTCATCTTATATTATTTCTATTTCATAGCAAATACTTTCAGTCAATGTCTGTCTGGAACTGTGAAGTAGTGTTCAAATCAGAAGAGACTGTTAATAAGTAGTTTGTTCAGAGTAAAAAGACTGCAGGAAGAGAAGTAACATAAAATTTGGTTTTAATCCCTTATGCCTGTAACACACACACACACACACACACACACACACACACACACACACAAACTCACACACACAAACTTGCTTAGGGTCTAAGAAACAGTAACCCCTAAGCCTATCATGTTCACCAAAAGGAAAACTGAGCCACAACTGAGAAAAAAATTCCAGTGCACTTACCAGATTTTCAACTAACACACAAAAATCCTTTAGGAACCTATAAAGCCAACAGTGATCTGAGCATTTAAACTCTGGCTGCAGTATTGTTAACTGAGCACTGCAGTCAGTTTCATTTTGATTAAGTTTCAACAAACACCCATGGCAGGTGAATCCTATGTGTTAGATTTTCTCCCCTGGACCAGATGCATAAGCAACACTGAGAATGTCAAAACCTGAGACCCTGAACTGAGGCTGCTGCTCAGTAGTAGACAGCTTATGAGTGGATATAATCCCCAGTTTCATACCAGCACCCACAGCGTGAAGAGTCAGGGAAGGGAAAGAATCACACCTCTAAATTAACAGAATTCTCAGATTTAAGTTTGAGAATCATTTTTTTTATTAAAGGCAGAGAATAAACAAAAAATAGTTGTACATAACAATGTGTATACAGAAAAAAAGAATGTGTATATGTTTGGGAATATACATGTATACATGTTTACAAGGGATAGTAAATTCTACAATGCAAAACACAAAGGAAGACGGCTGGATATAGAGTAGAGAAGCTGTGTTGTGCTTTGTTTTGTTTTCTTTTGTTTTGTTTTGTTTTAATGACAGGTTAGAAAGTATCTTCTGAAAATTAGCAACTAGAAAAGATGTGAAAACTGAGGCCAGCTGATTGCATTAGGAAGACGAGTCTGAATTCAAGAACTGAATACAGAGCAAAGGCCTTCTTTCAGAATTCTAGAAACTCGGAGATGAGCTTCAAAGAAGAGCAGAGGAGGGAAAGAAGAGGAGAGGGAAGGTGGGGTAAAGAGGGAGAGGGCACAGGAGCAGGTCAGGCAAAGTAGAAGGAGACTGTAGGATCTTAGAAGTATTATTTTTTTATTAGATATTGTCTTCATTTACATTTAAAATGCTATCCTGAAAGTCCCCTATACCCTCCCCCTACCCTGCTCCTCTACCCACCCACTCCCACTTCTTGGCCCTGGTGTTCCCCTGTACTGGGGCATATAAAGTTTGCATGACCAATGGGCCTCTCTTTCCACTGATAGCTGACTAGGCCATCTTCTGATATATATGCAGCTGGAGACACGAGCTCTGGGGGGTACTGGTTAGTTCATATTGTTGTTCCACCTATAGGGTTGCAGACCCCTTCAGCTCCTTGGGTACGTTCTCTAGCTCCTCCATTGGGGGCCCTGTGATCCATCCAATAGCTGACTGAGAGCATCCACTTCTGTGTTTGCCAGGCTCTGGCATAGCCTCACAAGAGACAGTTATATCAGGGTCCTTTCAGCAAAATCTTGCTGGCATATGCAATAGTGTCTGCGTAGAAGTATTATTATAACTTGTATATTTAAAAGATCTAAGGGTTATATCAGTTCTCATTCCAAGGAAGATTCTGGAAACCAACCCAATGGAGCATCTGTCCTCCTAGATCCTTATTGACTGCATTTCTCAGACCCCTGACCTTATTGCACGTTTGTAGTTCTCTTTGCCCTAGGATTCATTTATTGTGACCCAGTCCTCATTAAGGATTTAATTAACCCTTCAACCATTATAACTAAAGTTTACTGAGACCAACTACATTCCAAATGCTCTTTCATTCCGAAATCTAAACAAAGGAGACAACATCTTATCTTGGAGAAATTTTCTTTGCTGAAAAGGGCGATCAGTGAACAAATACATGAAATTGAGTAGTGATAAACACTAGTAAGAGGACATTGTAGTTTAAGGGAAGGCTCCAAGGCTATGTTCTAAAGGAATGCTTGAGAAGTTTTCTCTGAGAGGATCTATTGGAGGGAAGGAGGAGAGAGAGAGAGAGAGAGAGAGAGAGAGAGAGAGAGAGAGAGAGAGAGACTATGTTTGCTTTTGTGGAACTCAAAGCTCAGCACAGTTTCCTCATTACCTCCAAATGAAGTTAATTAAAGCAGCATTGATCCGCATACAGTTTCCGTGGTCAGGAAACTGTGGCGAGTTTTAGCTGACTGTTCTGATTCGGGATCTTCCAGTGAGGACAGTAGTCCGCACTGTTGTTGTTTTTGTTGGACACTTTTGTAGGCAGAAAAACCCAATCCCAACCTCACTCCGTGGCCGCTGGCTTGAGGCCTTGGTTCATGCTTAATGGCACCATCCACATGGCAACTTAGGACACAGCATCTGGCTTTCCATGAGACGTGTAATTCAAGAAAGAGGGCGGAGGAAGCAAGCAAGATAGCTTATGTCTTATTTAACTTGTTTTAAACTAACATTCTGTTACTTAAGTTATATCCTACTGGTCATAGAGCATGCATGAGGGACGCCAGGAAGGTGTGAAGTCCAGGAAGGATGAGTATTGCCAGCTGCAATGGAGGCTAAGGGCATTCAACACACAGCCTGTCATGCTTGAAAACTACTCCATTGTTTGTTGTGCAGTCCTGCCACCAAGCTGATGTTGTCCCCTCTCCCCTCTCAGAGGCCAGAGAACAAGAGAATGACAGGAGGAGGACGTAGAGAAATCAAGGAGAAAGTAAGGAACTAGGGAGGAAAGAACAGAAGATGGAAATGTATAGAGAAGTTTCTGGTTTCTCTGGAAATCCATTTAGGTACAGGGTCCTAAGCACAGATCTGAGGCAGATTTCAAGTCCAAAAAGGCACTAATGGGCTCTGTTGCAATATAGCTTCCTCCGTGTCTCAAGGTTCGTTTCTTCCACTCACTGTCACCACAGTTATCACAAGGAGGGAGTTTTGAAAAGATTCTATTTCCTCAGGGGTAAGAATTACACCAAGATTTCCTTTTATAAGGCTAAAGCTAGCTATAAGACAGTTTTCATTATAAATAATTGCTTTCATTAAATCTATTTGAGGACATTGGATATTTTATGATCTGCTATCACTTGTTCAACATCTGACATTCTTAATTCACTTAAGTTTCTGTAAAGTGTCTCACACAATAAATTTCTCCTTGGCTTTAGTTTCAGGAAAAAGATTTACTCTGCAGACAAGTTTGCCTGAATTTTTTAGCAAGGGAAAATGGCATATCTCAGTGAGTGTCTTTGTCTTCCTTTGTTTTGGGAAAATAAAAACATTATAGGCTAAGGCATCATTTTAGCTCTTTCCAGGTAATATCTCTTCCTTCCAAAGATTTTTATGTGATTACCAGTCTTTTGTGTTTCATTGCTGAAAGTTATATACTGTCTTGAACCCTTTTGTAAGCAAGATTTATATTCTAATAAATGGTATATTATGAGAGCTTTAGCCAAAAGAATGTGATTTTCATTTCTGACTTGAATGCTTAGGTCTGTTGCAAAAAATTATCTTGATATGCTGAAGTACTAGGAAATTTGTTGCTTTAGATTTTATTGTTGTTGTTGATGTTGTTATTCGTCATCTTCTTCATCATCTTCATCATTATCACCATCACTATCATTGGTGGACTGATGAAGATTAAGAATTTTTAGCTGAACTACCTATTATCTCAAGACTGCTGTTTTTATCTGTGTTCTTTCTGAAAACCAGCTACTTTTATTAACTGAAAAATCTACTAAAATGTAATACCTCCTCAGAAAATGTACTGAACCTGGATGCTGTTTATTAATGAAAAATTGCCTCCATCATTACTATAAATTCAGATAGATAGATAGATAGATAGATACAGACAGACAGACAGACAGACAGATGGTCAGGCTGAGACAAATAGAGAGTGGAGGAGAGGGAGTTGGAGAAAGATTGAACACCTGCTGTGTCCATTTTTGTTGCTTGTGTGGATATAGTTTCAGTGCTGACCACACTAAGTTGGACAACCAATAAGAGAGTTGTCCGTCCGCGTAGAGGCTGACCCTTCTTCTCCAGTGCTCATTAGTTACTTGCAGTTCTGTGAAGAACATTCTGCTTTCCACGGTAGCACGCCCATTGAACCTGCCATTGTTCTCATCTTGATTATGTGACATTCTTAGAAGAGACTGTTTCACAGCAGACTTCCTGGTATTGACTCTTAAAATCTTTCTGCCCTCACTTTTGTTATTATTCCCTGAGCCATAGATGCAGAAAAAGCCATCAGGATTCAGTCATGGCAGTTTTACACTGATATCATTTGTGTGTGTGTGTGTGTGTGTGTGTGTGTGTGTGTTCGTGTGTTTTATTCATGCCAGTTTATGTGTGTTCACATCTACATGAACAAATACATCTGCCTGTAACTCTGGGATCATGCTCACATATGTGCATATGAATGTGAAGGCCAAAGGTTGATGTCAGCTGCCTTCAACAATCTCTCTTCACATTATTTACTGAAGTCAGGTTGTTCTACTGAATTTGCTTGCTCTAGGGAACATCTGTCTCTGCTTCCTGATTGCTAGAAGTACAGGTAGGCCACCAGATTTATGTAACTTTATTGGTGTGTTGGGGATCCAAACTCCAGTGCTTATGCCTGGGTGTCAAGTACTTTATCCACTGAGCAATCTCTTTAGCTCCCAACATTAATCAATTCCCTATTTCCTTACCTCTGAACACCAGAGTTTGATTGGCATCCCACACTCTTAACAAATCACAACTGAGACTATATTTCAACATGTGAACTTCAAGGGCAGAGTATGAGAGCACTCAAGCTAGACTCAAACCTTATAGTCAGGTATCAGTTACATCCCAACTTAAGTTCCAGAAATGTCATAACTGTGATAGAAGAGGTGAAACTGGGTTATTTATGAATGAATAGAGATGATTTGGTTGCTGGCTTTAAAGTTCAGGAGCAGGGCACTGACATCTGCTTGGTTCTTGGTGAGGGCTCTGTTGGAAAGCAGAGAAGTAGTGTGTCAGGAAGAGATCATATAGGAAAAGAGGAAACAGGAAGCCAAGGAATCTTGATGTACTTTATAGATTCAGTCTGACTTTGTAGCAACTAATCCATTCTGCCAAACTGAGAGCTTTGAACAAAGCAATGATTTGTTTTCTTAACAATCTAATTGATTTTTTTAAATACCTCTGCACTGTTACACAGGGAACTGGGACCCAGGATGAATTTCTGTGGGAACAAACCATATCAAACCACAATAGTGTCAATGTCCTTCTCAGCCTATCACCAACTTGGTCCCCTTTAAACCTCATTGGTTTAGGTCATGTAAAGAAGAGGACAGGATGGGTGCCTAGGAAACAGAAGTGTCTTATTCCTCTATATGGTTGTAAAGTAACATGGCTCAAGACCATGCTTCACCAAAATAATCATGGTTCATCAAAAGCACCAACTATCATATTCTAGACTTCTGTTACATGGATTTTAAATCTCTGTGTATGTAAAACCACTTTCCTAAGCCTATATCTCGGTGAAGCCCTGGAGTTGTCAGTAGAAGGGGATAAAGAATCATGGGCATCACCAATCAGTGTTGACATTAAAAATGGTTGACATGTCCTTCCTGTTTCCCAAAGCAGACAAGAGTAATTCTGACCCAGGAAATTTCAACGAAATGTGTGGCTGCTAAAATTGTGTCTGAGTAACCTTTCCAGCAATGTTCTAATACTGTAAATAAAAGGAAATTATTGCAAAGAGAAGATGGCTGAGCATGGATGGTAGCAGGAAGTGATGGGAAAAGGTTTACAGCCAGGAAAATGTTGTTGCCTATAGATAAGTTAAAGATATGCGGCATTTCCTTTATCCTATTATTGTTTAAAACACACACACATACAACTACAGTAGTTGTTTCCTGTTATTAACAAGGATGTAAATATTCATGCATCCAGAGGTGGAAGTGCTGTTGAGACTTAGATTATTTTATCTTCTGTGCAATGTGATAGACACACAGATGTTTCAAATATTTCCATGCTGGTATGTGCCGAAGAACATGCTTCTCTTCTGATCTCATCAGTTGAAGCCATCGATGCAGAGATGCAAGCCTTTCCATGAGGGAAAGTAAGTTTGTGCATGCTGACACAGATGCCAGAGAGACACATCTTAAGCCTTGATGACTCCAGACAATTGTTTGCCAGTTGTCATGAATGAAGAACTCAACAATGGAATCACTGGATGCTAATTTTTAACTGAAGGATGAAGGAAGTGCATGGTGGCTGTTAAGAGCCTTTCCCCTGTCATCCATATCTCTTATGCTAGGAGTAGCTGCTCTCAGTAACTGCTTGCTTTCTCATTTATTGGGATAAAGAAGCTGTGGTCACAGTGTGGTAGTCACTGCTGTCTCCTAACATGACAGCTACCATGGCAACATCAATAGGCTTAGAAATGAATGCACTAGCTCTATGTCTTTCTAGCTATCTGACCTCTTCCTATTCCCAGTGGCTGTAAGATGACCCCAGATATGCGCCCCCCCCCCATGTACCTAAGGATGAGTTTACACTCATGACATGCAAGTTTCAAAAATCTCTGCCACTTAAAAGTAATGGCTCGCAAAACAGCTCAGCTGTTACAAATTCCTTTGTTGGGCTGTGTTACTCACCTTTCACAGAGAAGAGAAGTTAATTCCATATCCAGACTGAAACTATCACAGGCATTCGTATCTCCTACATATTCTAAAAATGATGAGTTTATCTCTTCCAAACTCCATAGGCATTTCTCTCTCCTAATTTCTCATAGAGTATACAGATTTCAAAATCTAACCACTTCTTATTTCTCTTTGACTGCTCCCATGTGAGTGCAACATGAACATGTTGGTAGACTTCTGTTTGAACTCTTCTTGTAATTTGCAATGCTCCTGGCCAGTGAACTTAGGGGAGAAGCAAAATGTTTGCCCTTGCTTCCATATTCCTCACTTGTGAGAACTTGACCCAGATTCCTTCCTTAGGTAATAGGGTAAGATGCAAAAGACGGTTAAAAAAGTGTTTTGTTAAGTTCAAATCTTGTTCATCCAGCATCCATGGTTATCACCAGAAAGACCCTGATGGTTTTTTTTAATTTCTATACTGTCCTAGCTCCTTAATCATACGTCATAATTGTGAGTATTAACAGATGACATGCACAAGCTAAAAAAATTCTAACTTTAACTCAAAAGTAAAAAGGCATTAAAATATTGGTGTGTATTATATCTACTTCACAACTATGAAAATGCTTTTGGTGCATTTTCACCCACAAAATACAGTTCCTTAGCTCAATATAGATCATTCTTGAAAATAACACAATAACATGTCTTTGGCTTCGGTGATAATCTTCAAGGGAAAAGAAGTATACCTTCAAACCTCATAAAATTGCTTTCAATTGCCTTTTTTAATTCTAAAACAATGAAAATTTGGTATCTATAAAATCCAAGATACCTCTCATGTATCATTGTAACATGCTTGTGGTTTTGAAATGAGCCTTGCTGCTTAATTCAGAGCAATCAGTTAGCCAGGTTTAATTTAATTTAGAAAATATTCCATTAACATGCTCTTTTGAGATGGAGTTTTAAACAGTGTTAAATTGTTTTAGATTTGTTCTTGCTGTATCCCGTTGTTGGTACTATGTGATGCTCTGACCTAAAGCACCTGGCTTCAGAGTGTAACCATAATGCTACCTGTAGGACAGAAAGTTCAACAATCTGGTTGTAGAGACCATGAAGACAGTGTGAAGTGTTTTATTCTCAGCTCTGAGAAAATGTACTGAAAAAGCTGCTCTGTTTAGAGAGAAGGCACTGACTTGGCTGTGACTGAGAGGACCTCCTCAACTCTTACAGAGGATCTGATAACTTCACATGGCTCTGGTCATATTCAATGCTCTGTGCAGAAGTGACCTCATCCAAGGCTTTCTGTGAGCTGTGTTCCTTCAGCAGTACTGAGCATTTGAACAAACTCTGCAACTGTGAATAAATGAGGAGGGTAGACCACAGCAAGCTGAGGCATTTGTGTCCAAAAATTGACTACGGCTTATAGAAGAAATGAGGGATTCTAAAATAAAAACAAGCCAAGGCTCCTGAGCTCTGATACCCTATCTTAGAAAGGACAAGAAGTAAATTAAATAAATAACTAATAAAAAAAAGAAGAAGAAGAAAGGATAAGAAGGATATCCATGCTATTGGCTCAACAATTTAATTAGCAGGAAGTAACTATTTCAAACTCATAGATGAAAAGGAAGAGTTGACTTCCATTATGTTATAACTCTACCCTTTGCCCCACTGACCCTTTCCTGAAATTGTTCTAAAGTCACAGGTACCCAAAATAGTACAATAACAGATTCTCTCATGCTCTCCACTATGTAAAATGGCCTGTTGCCTTCTACTGAAATTGTGGGAGGAATTTTGAATTTCAATCTGCTTTCATTTAAGATTAATGAAAACTTGTTATTTTATATAGGATAAATCCACTAGAGACCACTATGTGTCCACTCTTAAAGTCCCAAAGGAAGTCTTTATTGTCAGCCAGCAGTTACATCAGAAACTTGCCCGAATCGTATGCCCTGAGTCTTTGTCCTTTATGAATAAAACCATTTCCTAATTGTCACACTTTAGTTAATAAGAATGGCATAAGCAAAGAAGAAGCAAGGTCAGTACATTTAGGGACTTTCCTAGAACAATGGACCAGGTATTTGATGGAGTAGGACTCTGCTCTTGTTTGGGGTTTTGAGCCTACATGCTGGGTTTTCAGGTCAAAATGCTGCCTCTAACATGGGGCCAGTTGTGTAGCCAAACTCTACTCAAAGAGTCTATAAAGGATTAGCCAAAGCACTTGGAAAAAAAATCCCTGAAAACCCCTTTTATTGGGAGCTGTGTTCAAGACCAAGAAGTACACAGAACTTTTTAAACACCAATAACAAGCTGGACAATTGAAGCTTATGGAAAAATATTTTACTAGGAATAAAAAAAAACAAAAGAACAAGAAGTACCTGCAAATGCCATGCTCAGTTGTAATGTTCAAATTTCACACACATATACATATAGCATAAATTCTTAGCCACATGCTTTACATTTTGGCCTATCTGCTCTCCTGAGACACTTTCTTATCTCATATTTTAGGAACAGACCTGGCCCCGCATCCTCCTTCAGGGGCACCGCTGGATTCCTTTTGAAAAATGTCTGTATTTTTCTGCAGGACTCTGCAAGTCCCGATAAGAATCCCCATGACTATGTTGGACTGAGTTGGACTGTATTCAGCTGATGAAGCCGTGTGACCTTAGCAATGTCCTCCGCCTTAATTACTTCATTTTGAATATAAGAATGGCCGTACTTACCACCTGGGTTGTTGTAATAGTAACTCATTACTTGAAGGCAGGTAACACAGATGTCTCAAGAGTGCATACAGAAAGTGTGCTGTCTTCCAAGTCTCTGTGGCAAGGTCTGAGAGAGCACCCTGTACACGTGTTGATTTCCTTTCTGAATCTAAGCCACTAGTTTTCTTTTAAAGAACAGATGTTCTTGAATTTTAGCAGAGTCATTTGGAAGTCCTGTTAACATGCACACAAATGGGTCTGAGCCCAGATCTTTTTGGTCGTTGTTATTTGCTCAAATAATCCCCATCACCACTAATTTTTAAGGAATGCCGATATTGCTTGAGGACCACACACTGAGAATCGTGGTTACAGGATATTCACTTTACAACTATAGAAGGACTTTCTTTTGGTAAAGCAAACACTTTTTGTTGACAATGGGACAATGATCTTGTTGATTAAGCAAAAGAGATGTCTCTGTGGTATATTTCAAATAACTTATCAGAATTTACATAGCAATAATGTATGATGTAGCATATCATCTTCGGTGTAAGGAAACAAACAGAATTAAAATGGGGAACAATATGACACAGACCTGATTTTAATCTTTGAATTCAGGTAACACTCTTTTGTTCTTCAACATTGGGTATCAATTTTGGCTTGTTTTATAGTTATCACTTCTATTTACAAAGCCAAGTTGAAAAGCTGAGAGTGTCTTGGGAACTGTGAGGTTGTAGGAACACATGGATGGATCCAGAGTCTAGTGGACTTTTCTACACTTCTCTCAAAGTATATCATCTGCAAGGACTTCTGAGATCACAGAGAGAAAGAAAATCTTGTCCTCTTAATGGAAAATGAAAATCCTTGTAGCATTTATGAGACTTGGAAAGGAAGTGGCTGTTCACTTCATGATATGGAGAAGTACACGAGGCAGGCACCCAAAACTCAGAGCCTGCTTTCCATCACGTTACACACAGAGGAGGGACACAGACAGGCCAGATAGTCTGTATTGGATACAGATGTCCTAAAATGAGCATGCTTACTCTGTTTAACTGCCATGGTAACACCAGCTGCTTATGAAATCATGCGAGAGAGTGAGGGGGGCTACATGTTCAGACATATATTTACAGTGATTTTTACAAACCTCATTATTTCCAAAGAAGAGCAAGATGAAAGCAGCCTGCTTATAAAACCAGACTCTCCAATTAGGCCTACCATCCCCCACTCCCTCAAACACCATTTCTGTAATATTTGAACTCGCTGGAGAATTGAAGCAATTACCAGAGCGTCCAAGAAAAGCGTCCTTTGATTCAATCAAGAGTCTGTTTCAGTAGACAGACATAATTTACCCAAATGGAATTGAATCATCCCCTTATCACCAATGATGGGCTCAGACTTCTGGTTTTCAAATGACATCTGGCTAGCAGTTACAGAGACAACCTCTCTTAAAAGACCTGAGTTTTACCTCACTTCTGGTAAAATTCTGGCTAAATATTGATGAATTAACTAAGTGAGCAAATAATAAAGATGCACAATAGCGCTGAAAATCAGATTTATTTAGAATATTTTTGTAATTTGAAGGAAAATGAAATAATGCATAAAACTTATGAAAAGGGGTATAGTGTCTGCTTGAGTCAGAGAAAGGGAGAGGAAAGATAAATCAGAATATTGGCAAAGAGTTTCTCTTTTGCCTGGACATGCCAACTTGAGCCACTAAACATAATTTGGAGATTTGGTAGCATATGCACACTCAATTCACTGGATGCTGAAAATCTTCGTATTTTCAGTGTATTTTGCGTACAATGAGAGGGAGTATTGAAGAATGTAAGTACTGAAGAAAAGAAGAGATCAGTATAAACATAAAGTCAATGAACCCTGTTTTCACTAAGTGATGGTTAATTTTATGTTGCCTGGTCTGATTTATAAGATTTCAGATAGCTAGGAAGTCATTATTTCTGGGTGTGCCATATAAAGACTTTAGTATATGGTTGGAAGAGTAAGCAAAGGTAAGAGAACTTGGCATTGTGGGTGGGCATCATGTTCAGTAGGGACATCTCTGCCAATGGACAAAGAGTTGTTGTTTCTTGGGTGTTGAGGTTCCAGTATTGTTCATTTATTGTTCTCAGGCCCCTGACATTAGACTTGGATTTTTACCCTTAGTTTTCTTGGGTCTTGTGACTTCAAGTACAGACTAAATTCTATCACCTATCTTTCTAATTCTCCCACTTGTAGGAAGTATCTGCTGGATTTCAAGGCCTGTATATGATGGAAGCAAGTTTTATAATGAATACCTCTTCTACATTATGTATATTTTACTGTCCTGACTAGATTTTGGTCAGTTTGACACAAGCTAGAATTATTTTTCTAAAAATAATGATGACTACACCAAAACAAAGCAAAACAAAACAAGCAAACAAAAACCAAAAATACCTCTGAATTGAGAAAATGTTCCCACCAGATTGGCCAATGGGAAATCCTGTAGTAAATTTTCTCAATTGGTGATTGATATAGGAGGGTGGATCTTACCAGGGATGGTGACACCCTGGAAAGGTAGTCCTATGGTATATAGAAAATCAGGACATAAAAAGCCATTCAGGCCGGGCGGTGGTGGCACATGCCTTTAATCCCAGAACTTGGGAGGCAGAGGCAGGTGGATTTCTGAGTTCGAGGCCAGCCTGGTCTACCGAGTCAGTTCCAGGACAACCAGGGCTATACAGAGAAACCCTGTCTCGAAGAAACAATAACAACAACAACAACAACAACGACGACGACGACGACGACAACAACAAAACAAAACAAAACAAAAACCAAAAACAACAAAAAAAGCCATTCAGTAAGCATCACTCCCCTGTGGCCTCTGTATCAACTCCTGCCTCCAAGTTCCTACCCTTTTTGAATTCTTGTCCTCACCACCCTCAGTGATGAGCTGTGATCAGGGTATGTAAGATTAAATAAACCCTTTTCTACTCAAGGTACTTTTGGTCATGACATTTTATCACAGCAATCGAAACCTTAACTAGGGTACCTGGTGATTCTGTCTCTCTGGAAAACACTGGCCGATCCACACAAAACGTTGTGTTGTGGAGAAGTTCCTTCTAGCTACATAAGTGATCTCACTCACCTGAGCTCCCAGCCTGGAACTCTGTTCATCCAGGTCAGAGAAAAGGTCAACACTCTTCTTAACACACCAGAGTTGTCTTCACTACATTTCATTACTTTGTATTTTCAGAGTTCCTAGGAGTTTGAGAATTCCCAAGAGTTAAGTACAGTGTCTCCCTAGATTGCAATCCCCAGAAGTTTAAGTGAGTAATACTGTGTCCTGGTAAAGACCCCTTATTTGTAGCTATCAAAGGTTTTATAAAAGCCAGGTCCTGTTCAGTAGAAGAGTGAGAGCAACAGAGATTGACTAAGACATTGACTAATAAAATAAAATTATTTCATTTGGGAAACCTCAAGTTTTCCCCTTATATATTCAATTGATTGGATAAAGCCAAGCCATATTACTTAAGGTCATCTGACTTATGTAAAGACAACAAACTGTTAATAGTAATGAGATCCATAATATGTCTTCCAAGCCATAGTACATCTAGACTAATATTTGACCAAAAGAATCGACACCTCGACACAATAGCCATTGTAGAAGGATTAATAAATTTCTATTTGCATAAGCATAGGTAGAGTATAGGAAATGAAAGTTGGTAGTCATAGATGGTCAACAAAGTAGGGAAGGGTAAGGGAACTGTGAGTGGATTCTAAGGTTTGGGTAGAACTGAGTAGATGAGGGACACAAGGAAGCTATGACCTTGAACCGGAAGCCCAGAAGCCCTGAGAAGGGATCCAGAAGAAGCAGTGTCCCAGGTCTACTCTCTAGAGATTTCTGTGATCTTAGCCTAAGAGAACCAAGAGCAAGAGAATTGCTGAGACTGGGCATAGTGGAACCTGTCTCCAATTCCAGCATTTAGGAGGCAGAGACAGGCAGAGTTTGAGACCAGTCTGCTCTAAATAATGGATTCCAGCCTATCCAGAATTACACAGTTGAGACTTTGTTTTAAAAATTAAAACTAAAACCAATAATAGTAATTAGAGAGATGGCTAAGTGACTAAGAGTACTTTTTGCTCTTGCAGAGGACTTGGGTTCAGTTCCTAACTCCTACATTGGAAGGTTCACTGAATCCCTCTTCAGAACTTCATCTGCACCAGACACACATGAGGTCAATATAAAAACATGTAGGAAAACATTCAGATTAAATATTTAAATTTTATAAAATCGGAATCCTGGGAATTTCACATGCAGAAACAGAAGCAATCATTAAGGCCTTCACCAACAGCCTGATTATGCTGCACAAGTGTTTAAGTTGTGATTAAATACTTTTAAGCATCATCCTAAGCTCTCAAAGGAACAGCAAAGTTTCTTTAAAAATTATTCACTATTATAGTTGTAGAGAATGTGAAATTAATAGAGAATACAAATTAGATGGGATGACAGAAGAGAAAACACTGAGCACAATGGCATGAATAGCAAATAAATGGAATAGGTAAACAATCCAAAGAGGTTAGCAGTATAATCAGTAAAAAACTCAACTTTCTGCTGGGGGAAATAAATGACAGAATTTGATCAAGTGCAATTATGAAGTGCTGAGGAAGGGAACCTGGAAGGAACTCCTTCACAAAAGCAATAATCAAAGCTGTGCTTGAAACATATACTTTTGTGTTTATAACTCTGACGAACTTGAGTTTTAAAATGTGAGGTACAAATCTAAAAAGGTTACTCTATTCTGGGGGACAAAAAGCAAGACAGAATACACCCATTCTCTGCCAGAGCTTTGAGTTTCAGAGATAAAGAAAAATTTATAACCCTCTAGGATATGTTGAGTAAAATTTGTCCTTGGCAACTATGAATAATTTTCTCCTCTGTAACTCCAAGTACATGAGAACCTTGGCTTCACACAAAGGTAGAAATATGCAGTTTACAAGGTCAAGTCTTCAAGGATATGGCTGCAAAACCCACCTGCTCAGAAAATTGTACTTTCACTTGGATTAGCATGAATTGGATCAGAGATGAGTTAAACTTTACATCTAAGTTAAAGTTCGCCTATAATGCTGTCAATAAAGTGCCCCATTACACCAATATGGCATTACACCAATTTGGAATGAAGAAGAGCTGGGAAGTATATAGCATAGAATAGCGCAAGAATATGATAGATAAATGCATATATATATATATATATATATATATATATATATATATATATTAGATAGATGATAGATAGAGAGATAGATAGAGAGATAGATAGAGACAGAGATATTAGATAGAAGATAGATAGGTAGGTAGATAGATAGACAGCCAGACAGGCCCATTTCCTGAAAACCTGGCTGAGTTTCGATTCTAAGTTGCTCAGTGAAGGAAACTCAGGATAAGAGGACATTCAGACAGTAGCCTGGTTATGTTGTTGTTGTTGTTTGTTGTTATTGCTATAAGTCAATGTGTGTGTGTGTGAGAGAGAAAGACAGAGACAGACAGACAGAGAGACTTCAATAAGTACACTTTGGCAAAGAAAGGAATGTGGAAATGTTCAAAGTTGCAGATAAGGTAGGTAAGAAGGAAACAGCTGCAGTTGCTATAGAGTCCAGCAAATTTGAATAAACCCCTCCCTTGCATTGGGACAGTAGGAAGGATTTCCCTGAAGCACCAGATTCTTTCAAAGGAGAGTGACTGAACTGAGTGAGGACTTTGCTTACTCTAAAACTTATTCTAACTCTAAAACAATGCCTTCCTAATGCTTACTAAAGCTCCCCATACTGTGGTGACCCCCAATGATAGAAGCAACTGGTTACTACTTCATAACTATAATTCTGCTACTGTTATGGAACATAATGTAAATATCTGATATGCAAGATCCAAAGGGGTTACGACTTATAGGTTGAGGATTGCTGCCCTAAAACAACAGTCTAGGGATGCATTGTCTCAGGTTTAGTCACCAAGACACACAGATTTTATTGTAGCTGTTCTAGGAGACCAGGATACATCTGTCCAGAGAATGTGATAGCATCATTCAGGTGCTTGTTTACAGGCATGGAAACGTGAGTGATGGGGTTGTGGAGGCTTGCAGCAAGCTAGAAAGTAACTCAGTGAATGCAAGGTGAGGCACAGCCAGACAGCCTGTAAGGTTATACTGAAAGGTCATGTTAAATGCATGGAGGTGAAGCTTTAGTTATGATGGAGACCTTAAGAATTTAGAGATGCCAGGACCAGGGCATATCCACCAAGGAAAGCTACTGGCACAATGTGGAACTCACTCTTGGATGAGACTTTATGCTCTGTAGGTTTCAGAGCTACAGGGATGAATCCACTTAAGGTGATTGGAGCCCAGACCAGTTCTTAATAGGATCCAGGTTTCACATGGGGAGCTGCAGGGTTTGGTATTTTCCCTGGTGACTTTCACTATTGCTCTGAATTGACTTGACGGTGAAAAGGTTCTAGAATCCGCTAGGGAACAAACTTCTGGTCATATCTCTGAAGGATGTCCCAGAATAGGTTAACTGAGGTTGGGATACCCACTCTGATTATGGATGGCATTATTACAGGGGCTGTGGTCCCAGACTCCATATAAACGACAAAACAGGATGTGCACAGCATTCAAATTTTCTGTTTCCATTCAAATTTCTGCATGCTGGTGCCACTAAGTCTTCCCCATCAGAATAGACTATAACCTCAAGCTAGGAGCCAAATCAAAGCCTTCCTTACCTAGGTTGTTTTGTTATGTATTTTAGCACAGCAACAAGGAACTTAAATAATGTGCATGTCCTCATCCAGTGTTCCCAGATTGGAAATGTCCTTCTGAGATCCTTAAGAGATTGTCTGAGGTTCAATAATGCTCTGAATGTAGACTTCTGAACAGTGGTAGAACTTTTCAAGCTTTGGAGAATTGGGGAAATTGATTTCATCATTTCACATTATGAGACTAATGTAAAACTTACAGGTTCTGGTGAAATGTTATGATTTAAAAGTGATATGTTTGGGTGGCAAAGGCAAGAATGAAGTTGCCAAGTATCAAGCTGGCAAGAAGTGGGCTTGGGATAATTGCTCTTCAATGTCTGGACTCATCTCTGGGGTATGCTCCCATGGAGGTTCACCTTAAGAAGGAAAATCCACAATGAGTGTTGATGGTAGTATCCCATAGGCACAGATATTAAACTAAATATAAATGGAGGAGAGGATATATCAATGCATACTTTCTGCTTCCTTATATCACACACAATGTTACCAACTGATTCTTGCATTATTAATTGTCTTGCCTTCTCTGCCATAATTGATGATTCACCTCAAACCATGAGCAAAAATAAATGTTTCCTCCCTCAAGGTGCTTATTCTTAGGTATTTGGTCACATCAAAAAGAAATATAACTAATATGCCAAGTATGTCTACTCTTGGTTACGTAAGACATTGATTCAACAAAGTACTAGAAATGTGTTTCTTTTATTTATAAAAGCAAAGATATATTCATAGTGTAATAGCTAATTGCACTTCAAGTTATTTGAATAACAATTTCAATAGAATCTCTTAAAATATAATATGAGCATTAGGATACCCAAGATATAAGATACAATTTGCTAAACGCATGAAACTCAAGAAGAACGAAGACCAAAGTGTGGACACTTTGCCCCTTCTTAGAATTGGGAACAAAACACCCATGGAAGGAGTTACAGAGACAAAGTTTGGAGCTGTGACGAAAGGATGGACCATCTAGAGACTGCCATATCCGGGGATCCATCCCATAATCAGCTTCCAAACTCTGACACCATTGCATACACTAGCAAGATTTTGCTGAAAGGACCCAGATAGAGCAGTCTCTTGTGAGACTATGCTGGGGCCTAGCAAACACAGAATTGGATGCTCTTGGATGGACCACAGGGCCCCCAGTGGAGGAGCTAGAGAAAGTACCCAAGGAGCTAAAGGGATCTGCAATCCTATAGGTGGAACAACAATATGAACTAACCAGTACCCCCCTGGAGCTCGTGTCTCTAGCTGCATATGAATCAGAAAATGGCCTAGTCGGTCATCAGTGGAAAGAGAGGCCCATTGGTCGTGCAAACTTTATATGCCTCAGTACAGGGGAATGACAGGGCCAAGAAGTGGGAGTGGGTGGGTGGGGGAGCGTGTGGAGGACTTTTGGGATAGCATTGGAAATGTAAATGAAATAAATACCCAATAAAAAATATATAATACGAAGATAACAGTGTCTATTAACTAGAAAAAACTAACAATTGTTATCAGAATTTGATATTATCTCTCAGTAAATTATAGTTTTTTGAGGCCACCCACTCATCTCCAAATCTTTATCCCAGAATTGTTCCTACCTAAAGAAAATGTGGGAACAAAGTGTGGAGCAGAGACTGAAGGAAAGGCCATCCAGAGACTTCCCTACCTGGAGATCCATCCCATATTCAGACACCAAACCCAGACACTATGCTGGATGGCAAGAAGTGCCTGCAGACAGGAGTCTGATATAGGTGTTTCCTGAGAGGCTCTGCCAGAGCCTGACCAATACAGATGCAAATGCTTGCAGCCAACCATTGTGCTGAGCATGGGGACCTCAATAGAGGAGTTAGGGGAAGGACTGAAGGAGCTGAAGGGGTTTGCAACCCCATAGGAAGAACAAGAATATCAACTAACCAGACCCACCCCCCCCACCCCCCACCCCGCCCAGAGCTTCCAGTGACTTAACCACCAACCAAAGAGTACACAGAGAGGGACCCATAGCTCCAGCTGCATATGTAGCAGAGGATGGCCTTATTTAGCATCAGTGGGAGGAGAGGCCCTTGATCCTGTGAAGGATGGATGCCCCAGTGAAGGGGAATGGTAGGGCAATGAGGAGGGAATGGGTGGGTGAGCAGGGGAGCACCCTCATAGAAGCAAGGGAGGGGGGATAGGATAGAGGGTTTTTGGAGAGGAAACCAGGAAAGGAGATAGTAGCATTAAAATGTAAAAAAATTAAATATCCAATGAAAATGTAATTTCTCATATAGGATCATAAATTTATTCTGTTGTTCAAGATTAATTTATTAGATATTGTATCCTTTGAACTATTTTTTAAAGCATGGAAATAGGTTTTACAAAACCATATGAATTATTATGAGCTATATATTCTTAATGCTGAGAGATATATTTTATAAGTAGTTCTACATTTTCTACAATATTCTACAATGAAAACACAAATTTTATTTATTTTACTTGCACTTGATCATAATAAAATCTAATTTAAAAATCAAGCATATAGAGCATGTTACACAATGTCAGCATAACCATGTAAAACTCACAGTAAAACATGGAAAATATGCATCAACAGGTTAGTAGTGGTTATTAGATGGGGAAGCAGGTATTGTCTTCATTACTGCAATGTTTTAGACATGTTGACAATAATCGTGTTTTAGATTTATAAGGCCATATAAGAAGAAAATTTGGAAGCAATTTAACAATGATGTGCCTGTGCTTTGCACTGAGAAGTAGATGAAAGAATAGTCCACATGTTTCATTGAGGAGTTTTATGACCCAATAATAATAAAAATCATACTCATAATAGCAACAGTTACATGAGGTAATTTTTATGTGAAGGATATTATGTGTTTGGGACTGTCTGAAGTTTTATAGTCTTACTCTTATTTTACTTTGGAAAAACAACTTCCTGAGGCAAGGTGTATTAAGATGATGACAACCAGCTTACACAGGACAATCAAGGTTAAAGGACATATTTGAGAATAAATAACATGTCTGTCAGCTAGTGAAAGGGTAGGTCAATGATAATGATAAAATTTTTGGTTTCAAACCAAACAGAAACAGGTAGAAAAAAAAAAACCAAACCCAACACCAGCAGCAGCAGGCAATGCTCATTCATATGATATCTAATTCAGCACCTCTGCATCTGCCCAAGAGTTGCTCTCAAGGATAAGGTCCATCCTGCAAAACAGACGTCTTTTGGCACTAGAAAATGATATTGTGCCTGCTCACTCACTCTTTGTAAGTGACCCTAGCCAGCTCCTACCCTGTCAGCATTGGTGTAAAAACCATATGGAATACAGACACAGAGTGAGAAAGGGAAGGCAATGGACTGGAGGAGAGAGAGACGACAGAGAGAGACAGAGAGACAAAGAGAGATGATGATGACGATGATAATGATGATGATGATGATTAGGAGGAGGAAGAAGAGGAAGGTGGTGATGGTGGTCATGATGGATGGTCATGATGATGACAGCAAGGATGATGACAACTAGGGCAATGACAACAATGACAAGGAGGTTCAGAGAAAGAGGTGGGGATGGATAGAAAGGGAGAGAATTGAGAAAGAGGGTAAAAGGAAGGGCCAGAAATGACAAAGAAAAGGGGGAGGGAAAGAAGGTGAGAGAGAGCAAGAGATTGGTATTCCACAACGTTGAATGGGCCAACTGCTCTTTAATGTGTCATCTGAGATCTATCAGCTGAATCTTCTCAGCCGATCTTATCCTGGCTAGTTCACTTTTTTTTTTTTTTTTTTAATGACATTAGCTTCTAATTCTCTGTAATGGCTGTAAGCTCCACATGAGGGGCAGACAAGAACCAGAATTTGTTTAGGTGAACCCTGGTTTCTCTAGCATGACTTCACAATCTTCATGCTTCTTACCATTTTCCCTTGCAGACTGAGACAGATCTGCTTAAAATAGTGAGTTATATGGTAAGGTTAGTTCAGCCTAATTATGTCTTCCAAACACAGGTCACCTGGTTCATCTTCAGAGCCTTTAAAATAAGTACTAAATAAAGTGATTAATGAATGCCGAACTCTCTCTGCCAGATGAATTTGTAGGAATTTAAGTTTTAATTCTCATTTTACCAAACGCAACTCAAAAGTTTTTTCCTAACAGGATTTTTTTTTTTTTAGTTTTAAATATTTAAAGTCAGGCTCTCATTACACATGCCAGGCAAGCCCAACCTCACAGTCCTCCCATGCTTACCCCTAGAGGCTGAGACTACAGATGGGCACAACCAGGTCCAGCTCTAAATAGTGTTGGATGAATATTTCTCAAGAAAGGAATTAACTATGAAATATATATTTCACTTGTCACACCCTCTATGTGTCAGGACTCAGCTGGGAGGTTAAACATTTGAATTACAGAATTGTGAATTAATAATAGAAGCCTAGATGTAAAGGTAAAGGTGAAAACCCGTTGATTAAGGAAGAAACTGTGGAGGAGGGCAACCACTTAGGAAGACCAGCAGTCTCAACTAATCCTGACTCCCTGAGATCTCTCAGACACTGAGCCACCAACCAGGCAGCATACACTAGCTGATACAAGGCCCGAAACACATATATGGCAGAGCATGGCCTGGTCTGGCCTCAGTGAGAGAAGATGCACCTAACCCTTGAGAGACTTGAGGCCCCAGAGAATAGGGAGGCCTGACGGGGTGTGGAGGTGTATGGGGGTGGTGGGGATATCATCTTGGAGACAGTGGTGGGGGAGGAGGAATGGGATGAGGAACTGTTGGAAGGCAGAACAGGGATAATGACTGGACTGTAAAACAAAAAAAAAAAGATTAAAGATATTTTTTTTAGAAAGGGAGTCACCTTATCATATCATAGTTAACCAAGCTACAAAGACACATGACTAGCTTCAAAAGGACAGCATAATGGGGAAACATATAGCAAGCTTGTGGAACCATGGCAGCCTCAAAACCTATGCTTGTGTCCAACCCCTAACTTCCAATGCACATAGCAAATCATTTTTTGTTAAATGTCTGGGAAATGACTTTTATCTGACCACATCAACACAGCCCATAGCATAATGCTTTTCCTCTGACCCACGACCTGTGAATATACACTTTCTGTTTTTCTCTGTATCCTCCACCACCATCAATAACACATGAACTTTTCAAGTTGCACTATGCTGTTCTGGAGAAAGGTATTCTCAGTGGCATATCATGTCTGCACTTTCCTACAGAAGGCAAAGAACTACTGCTTCCTGTCTTGATATATTATCTGTTGATATCCTCTTCTGTCTGCAGGGCACATTACTATGTTTGGCCTCCCTTATTGTAGACAATACAGTTTTGTTGTCTCTGCTTATGTGTCAGTGTCTCTAGTCTAGGAAAGAAAAAGATATAGTCATTTAAGTGCTGATGCTAACATCATAGAACTAAATGTTATTCAAAGAATTGAAATCATACTGTGGATTAGCAAATTTACAAAATCTACAAGCAAGCAACCTATTTTAAGTGACATTAGCTAGGCACAAAAAGATAAATACTTCATGAGCCCACAATAGCATCTACAAATGTTGAGTTCATAGAAGTGCATAGTGGAATAAAGGTTAGCAGGGGCTGTGAAAGTCAGGACAGCAATAGACTAGAGCCAGGTTGAATAATTGAGACACTTGGATATAAAACATAAATTATGGTGTCCTGGTTCATAGCAGGGTGACTACTGTCAATGATAATGGTTTATATATTTCAAAGTTGGTTGAAAAGATAATTTAAGTGATCTTACCACAAGGAAATGATAATGTTAAAGATGATGGGCAAAATGCACTATTATGTGTTATTTTAAAATGACATCTGAAAAATAAATGTAAACTATCCACTTGAGGAGGCTCTCTGTTGTCAGGCAATTGATGATACTTCTGTTTTTTTTCTGCTGCGTTCCTGGTCATCAGTGTGACTGTGTAACCTCTCATACAGATATGAATGGGCTGAAATTCAGAACGCCTGAACTTTCAAATATGGAAATTTCCAAAAGCAGAACATAGAATGTAATTGTGTCTATGGGAAGAAAAGTGTTGCGAATTCTATGAATCTCTACTTCCAGAGTTACCAAGCTTTGTCTGCTCTTTCTTGATCAAACTGTCATATTTCATGATAGTCTATGACATATCTACACTCAAGAGTTTATATCATATGCATGTTTTTGTCATCGTATGTATCTAGCTTAAGTTGTCTATAGCAATCAAACAGCAAATGGTCGGGTCTTTCCACTGTTGGACATGCAGTGTCATTACTGATCTAGACGTTTATGTTTGTGCTAAGAGTTGTTTGTTTGTTTGTTTGTTTGATACCAATTTTTAGCAACGGAGTAATTGAAGATTGCAGTTTTCCTATAAATTTGTAAGAGAACATCATTGACATGAATATACAAGACTGTGCTACAACCATCAAGCTTCAAGCAAAGGCTCATTTGTGAAATGGTTTATAAAACTTTCTCCTTAGTTCTGACAGACATAGATTCAAAACCTGACTTTGCCATTCATTTCCTAAAACCCAGACTTAGCAACTTTTCATTTGCGAAGATTAGATTGTAATGTTCATTTCTTGGAATGTCTATAGAGAAAGGAAATGAATATAAAAGCACTATACAATTCATTTTTAATACAACATAGCTTTAGGCCCTTTATTTTCTAAATTTCACATTCAAGAAAGTTTGCCTCAGAGTCCTGCCCACCTGCCCCTGCATGCCTGGCTGGTGGAAGATTCCCAGAGGCCTGACCACTATGTGCCATGCCCACAGAAGCCATGATGATAAGCAAGTGTGGAGAGATGGGAGAGAAAGAGAAGCAGGATGTCTTGAGTACTATGAAGAAAGGTGGAACTGGAAAGATGTGAGGGTAGAGGGGAATAACCTGAAGTGAGTAGCCTGCCCTGTCACCTGAGGCTATGGAGAAGTCCTGGTCTGTGCTGCCATTGAGGGCCACATTTGGTCTGTGGCCATGCAGCAGCAAGGGTCTGTGTTGATGTTCATAGCTCATATCACCAACAAAGACCATGCAGACATCCCTGGTCTGGACTGCCACCTGACGACAATGTTGATGTTCAAGGACTTTTCAGAGCTGACTCTGCCCATAGATGGCTGCACCACTTGGGAGAGTGGACCCTGCACCATTACTAAATACCACAGTAGAAATAGCTCTAGTGGCAGTGGCAGGGGTGATCTGGCACTGAGGGCATGAAATGAGGAGAACTGGCCCTGGCCCTCATTTGCCATGTAGACCCCCTTTACCCTAGCCACCTGTGGCAGGTGGAGGAGCTGCCCCTGGGGATCATGAGATCAAGAGAGGCAGCCCTGCCCCTTGTGGGCTGCGGCATTGGGTGAGCTAGCTGGGGGAGTGCTGGAGAGTTTGTTCTGGAGGTGTAGGTGCTGAAAAGCTGACAGACTGACCAACTCAACTACCACACATGCCCAGATTCAAGGCTTTGAGTTGGCCCAACCCAATAATTATCCCATCTATGAATGGCTGGAAAGTATGAAGGGACCAGTTCTGCATATTCAAAGTTGTGGGATCTCTATGACATAGGCCAATAACAGGATATCCAAGAGAAGTCCCTGTGAAGATCCAGTAAAGATAGTGTAACAGAAGCCAGAGGCCCCCAAACAGACTAATGACTCATTGCAATGAACATTGCAAATAAAGAAGTGTAGACAAAAGGGTGTGTTGTGGGGTGTGTACTGCTGCTCACCAAAGTTTCCAAGAGATGCTTTTTATGTTGTTGTTGTTGAATTTGGGGGAGGAGGTTGCAAGGGAGGACAGATATGAAGGAACTGGGTGAGGAATAAAACTGGGGTGCATGATGGAAGTTTATAAATAATTAATAAAAGAATTTTTAAAAAGAAACTAACTTTAACAATCAGTAAAAGAAAGATGAAGAGATGGCTCCGCATTTAACTGCTTCCTGTGAAAGTGTAAAGACCAGAGTTTAGATCCCCAACATCCATGTAAAAATTCCAGCTTGTAACCCTAGTGCTAGGGAATGAAGATAGGCAGATATTGGAACTAATTGGTCAACCAGTCTCACTGAAATGGCCAGCTTCAAGCTCAGTGAGAGATATCTTGTCTGAAAATATAGTGCAGAAAACAGTAGAAATAGTTCCATGTCAGTCTCTGGTCTTTCCACACACCTGCATACACGGGCACTTGCAATGCTTATGCCACGAATACATACATACACATAAATCACAAAACCACAAAATGTGGAGGGAAGACATGAAGATGCATCATCTCCAAATGCAAGGTGTTAAATTGTATGCATTCCAGAAAGCAGTGAATGCTTGGGAGAGATACACTTCTAAATTTCCAACGATGAATGTGTAAAACTGAACAGCAGGAGGCACAGCTGCCTCGGAAGGTCTATAAATAGCTCTTATAGTAAAGTGAGCCAGTGGCTTTACATCTGCATCACCCCAACCCCTGTTTTCCATCCCACATATGCTCAGTTTCCTGTGTGCATATCCTAGAGACATGAGCAGACGCCATTTTCAGGGAGAATCCAAGAAGCCAAGAGGTGTGAATGTTACTACCAAGCAATAAAATCTAACAGGAAAAATACAAGCCTTGGTGTCACCTACCAGTTTCATGTACTCATTGCCTCATCGTGACTCCTGGAGACATGTGGTCTAATTACCACAGACTAAAATAGAGGAGACATTTTAGAGACTGATAGATCTTGAAATGGGTGGCTCTTATCCCCTTCAATCAAAGACTGTAAAGTGATGGAAGTCTGTCCACTGTGTAGCTCTGTATCTCACATGCTAGCCTGACTCCCCAGAGCTTATTTCAATGCTTCTAACCCCATATATCCTTCACTCCTCCCTTCCTGCTATAGCTTTATGATGTGTCAACTTACTTGGCTAGCTAACATGGAGTCTGGAATTCTCTCCCTGTAATGTGTCTGGGTGAGAAATTCTTCTATGAGAGTCAAAGGAAGGGATAAAGGAAGCAGCCTGGTAGTTCACATACTTCTCCCAATTGCTTGGCCTAGGAAGTTCTGTTGAAAGGAACTTTTTGGATGCAATTAAAGACCTTAATCAGTTGACTTATGGTAGTTAAGAACCAGTCTACCCTTGGGAAGGCATGACCTAATCACCTGGAACCCTTTCACAGAAAACCTAGAGACCTCAAAGAGCAACAGAGTCTGGAGGCATCATCCCTCTGATTGTCCAACTGTGGGCAACAGCATGGCTGTGTCCCAGTATACTACAAATTGGGTGCAAGGAACTAAACTCAAGTCTTGTATAAGAGCAGTACATACTCTTAGCGACTGAGTGATCTCTCTAGCCCCTTGGTTATTAGCTTTGAAATGGTGAAATAATTTATATAAATAATAAATAACTTTGTTTCTAAAAATCAACAAGTGTGATATTTAAAAACCCCTACATATAACTTATGTGGATTCACTCATTTTGACATTTTGACATGTTTCTCTCTGCAGATGTGTATGAATAACTGAGTGAATGTATTTACCATTGAAAGAAAATTCTACCATAAAATGTTAAAAGAATATTGCAGAATAGATCCAATCCCACATATTCAATGACATTATTCTGTGGTTCTTTCCTTTTCCTTGTTTTAGCATGGACAGGTGACGACTTCATGAGACAACTTCACTATTCATAGATCAGCGTGTAGAAGATGCGGCCTCAGTGCTGTTACTTTTGCATGCATGTGTTTGTTTTAGAAACCTTAACTCTCTAGCTCATTTTGGAGGTCATTCCTCAGTGTTCAGTTCTTCTTGAGGCATGATGTTTATGGTATTTCCCACATTTCTATATCTTCTACCTGTCCTGCTAGAGTCACAAACCATGGACTCAGCAGCCACAGCCTCTTCTCAAGACAGAACAAAGCACAGAGTACGCACTAGGTGTCTATTGATAGGGAAAGAATTGGTACAGTACCGCAGAATATAGACTATAAAGCTTATTTTTAAACTGTAATCATAGTACCCTAAAATGAAAATGTCAAACCCAAGAGATCACACACAAAAATTGGGGCTGTTTTCAAGATTCATATCTATCTATATCTATATCTATATCTATATCTATATCTATATCTATATCTATATCTATATCTATATATCTAAATATATCTGTATCTATATAGTTTTGTATACTGTATAAAACAATAGTGTTTTAAAATTATTAACCTAAAATGTGGTATTTTATATGTGTGCTTGGTAACTTCTCATTTTGCTTTTATATAACTAAAAATGGGAACAGCTATGTCTTTGTACACATTGTATAAAGGTATAGTTTGTAACATTAATGTAAAGGGATGTGGAGTCACAAAGGAGTTTTCCGAATGTTTTCGAATGGTATAGATTAGCATGCTATGATTTTATTCATAATTAGACTGCCAATACAACCTCCCCTTGTTAAGAAGCAGGGAGCTAAACCCAGGTACACCACTCCCCAATGTATACTCAATTTTGCCTATATTCTACAGTGATACCTCCATGTATATTATTATTGTTACACTCATAATAGCAAGGAAGAGAAGCCAACTTACATGCCCATCAACAGATGGACAGACAATGAAAATGTATAAAGAATGAAATTTTATTCAGCATGAAGAATGATAAAATTACAAAATTGGCATTAAAAAGAAATTAGAAAGTATTGTACTGTGTGAGCTGAGCCAAAATTAGAACATATAAATAATAATCCACTGTAGAACTTCTAAATATATATATATTTAATATAGATATATTCTTTATACTATGCAAAGCCTAATTTGTAATGTATACACAAATGTAAACAAGTGGGGTAAATGTGGGTAAAGCTTCAGGAAAGTGGAGATGAGAACAAGGGAAGGTAAGAGGAGACACTGGTAAAGGGAAGTACCAAAGGACACATTTGACATGGAGATTGGGGAGAGGATACAAGAGGTGATGGCATGAAACGAGTAGAGAGGAGAACCAACTGAAGCAAATCTTACCTGAAGATGCCATAATTATTCCTAATACTTTGTGTGCCTTTAAAAATTTACTCTTCCTTCCTTCCTTCCTTCCTTCCTTCCTTCCTTCCTTCCCTCTCTCCCCTTTCCCTCCCTCCCTCTTTCTGTCCTTTCTTCTTCCTCTCTCTCTCTCTCTCTCTCTCTCTCTCTCTCTCTCTCTTTCTCTCTCTTTTCTCCCTCCCTCCCTCCCTCCCTCCTTCCTTCCTTCCTTCCTTCCTTCCTCCCTCTCTCTCTTTCTTTCGGAGAATTGTGGATAGAGGGAGGAGAGTGCCTAGAGTTATCCTTGAGATAACACAGAGGAGCTGTCCCTAGCAGGTAGTCAGCATGAAAAGCAGGTTGCTCTAAAACCTGAGTTGGTTCTGTAGACTCTCACCAGCTGCCTATTTGAAGATGAGTGCCTGTACAGTCCCACCGTCTATCCTCACCTGGAATTGCTCCAAGTTGCTTCTAAGTGTTTGCCTGTCTGAGAGACTTCATTGTAACAACATAAGGTAGACTCATAGCATGGTTGCCATACTGTTTTAGTGAAATGTACATCAAGGAATGAGTATCCTCCGAGGACACATACCTCTCTACCACATTTTCTGTGTGCAAAATGTCACCTGAAATCTATTACACAGATTAGAATGCATTAGTGATTAACTCTGACTTACCAATAATGCATTAATGTCACATTAAGGAAACAAATAAAACCACTTTCCCTTGGAATTGTTTAACTGAGAGTGAGTCTGGGTTTGGATGCTCTACAACATGCTTCCTGTGCCTTCTGTCCTCTGTCATCTCTTGCATGAGCCCGGATTTGTGCCTGACTGAAGGCTGTCTTGTGATCCTGTTATCCCCTGTATCTGGGGGTGTGTGTCCCTATGTCTATCTGTTTATGAGCTCTGTGTGTCTGGCATCTATATGTGTTCTATGTACCTATGTCTGTGAGTGATTTGTATTTGTATTTGTATTAGTCATCACTAGCAAAGAGTTACACTCCTTATTGAACAGCATACAAAGCATCACGTGGGGAAAGACATTTTAAGAGAGTTTTACAAGGGCTTAATTCATTGCCTCTGATCGACCCCAATTGGCCCGGAATAAACATCTTTTTTTTTTTTTTAATCAAACAATGTCCATAAATTTACTTTCAACATTTATGGTAGATTTTAGAAACCTGCATTCAATTCCTGTGTTTACAAGTGTCTACACATGCATTATCTGGGTCAGGAGCAAGGAAGTGTAAATAATTAAGATAGCAGCCATACACTTGCTTAGGTTGTAAAAACTGATTACCTGGGAAATCCAAGGTAAGTAAGATTGATTGCTGTTGCCTTGTTCTCACCAAGGCAGGTTAAACAGGAGTGTGAGTATACAATAGGCCCTCAGTCTGAAGTGACTTCAAGATGCAGTATTAACTCTGACTGTGAGGTTTGCAAAAAGCTTCTTAAAATGTAAGAGATATTTTCATACTATTGCATAGCCAACATCCACAGCATTTCCTTTGCCGTGGCCTCTGCCACTGAGCTCCCAGTTATTGCTCTATTCTCCAGATGCTGGTTCTGCAGCTCAGGGTGGGGCAATCGATCTCAGACTATTCACAGTCACGTAGGCCTGGAGTCTGTTCACTTTCCCCATCTTTGGCATTTACTCCCACCAGGGGCCAGATGTAAGCAGACTGGAGAGTAAAGTATAGAATGATCCAAAGGAGCTAAACTGAGTCTTTGGGAAGTGCTTTATCTGATTTCACTTATTGAACGTAGACTCCATTCTTTATCTCTGGGGTCCTTTCTGCTCAGACTCTCAGAGCTACGTTACAGGAAATTCAGCTTAAGAAGTTTGTAGCAGGAAATTGCAAAGAAAAAGAAAACCATCTCTATGCCCCTATATCAGAATTAGGATGAAAGTCAGCTTCAGCCTAATTTTGAGTTTTGCTGAAGAATATAAGTTGGCCAGCTAGGGAAATCCCTCTTCCCTTTCTATCATGGGCTATCTCAACACTCACCACAGTCTATTACATTGAAAACCTAGGCACTACAGAAGAAAATGTGACAGGATCTGTTTAACTCTCTTTTTCAAAGAGAGTTTATGTTGTTCTATAAAAAAGAACAGTGGTATATTGAAATTGCTTGCATTTTGGCTGGCCAGCTATGCTAGTTTCACTGTAGGAAAATTATGGAACAAGAAGGGGAACCCTGGATCAGCATGTGTTGTTAAATGGTAAAAGCTCACCGGCCAGTGGTGACGCACGCCTTTGATCCCAGCATGTGGGAGGCAGTGGCAGGCGGATTTCTGAGTTTGAGGCCAGCCTGGTTTACTGAGTGAGTTCCAGGACAGCCAGGGCTACACAGAGAAACCCTGTCTGGGGGGCGGGGGGAGAGAGAAGGTAAACACTCTATGTGCTGTTGAGTTTTTAATTTTCTATTTTAAGGGATCTTAATGAAAACGCATTTTGACAACATCTTGCTGGATGAACATCTAAGATTTTTCCAGAGAGAGGAAAGCACCTTTTACCAAGAGCCAGTTTGCTGCACACATGACACATAAATTAAAGACTTAAAAAGAACATTTGCCTCCGTGCAGCTTCAGGTTTTTATTGTAAAAGACATAAATTTGCAAGATGGCTCAGCAGGCAAATGGGCTTGTCTCAAAGCCTGCTGACCTGAATTTCATCCCGCAAACCCATATTGAAAGGAAAGGATCAACTTCTGCAAGCAGTCCTTCAGTTCTCCATATGTACCCTGGTATTGAACACACAAACACAAATAAAATAAAATAGAAGACAAAAACAAAACAAAACAGAACAAAACAAAACAAAACAAAAACAACAAAAAAATCCAAAAAACAAAACACATTAAAGGCTTTCGGTAGAGAAGCTATGAAATTTGACATACAATTTGTTTGCAAAATATACTTTGTTTACAAAATATATCAATTTGTTTACAAAATATATCAATTCTGTGTGATATACGAACATGCTGTGGACACATAAGAGTCAGGGGAAAGGCAAAACAAACAAACAAACAAAAAAAACCACCCCAAAACCAAAAACCAACCAAACCAAACCAAACCAAACCAAACAACAACAACAACAACAAACGGATGAGAAGAATGGGCAAAACAGAAGTATATAAAGCATGAATCAGATTTCTATAGATTAGGATGAACAGAAAATTAGATGTGGTGTGGTCTTCCCTGGCTGAGTTGTGAGTTCAGAGCAGCTTCTGTGGTATTAATTTGTTAGCAGCTGCTCAAACATTTTAATGCATCCTTAGAGCAATGAGTAGTCACAGCAGGCTTCCATGAAGCATCTCCTTTCATCTATGTTATGGAAGCAGAAAGGATTTATCAAAGATAACCTATGTTGGTATTATGTTCCTGTACTTCAGACTCAGTAGATCTCATTAGTCTGCCCTTATCTCCCAGATCCAGGAGCTGGGATTCTCTGTTGTATAGTGTATCTGAATCTCCATATTTGTTTTTCTCTCTCTGACTCTCTCCTTATTTACTAGGGATTAGAAGAAGAGTGGATACCTATTTTGAAGAATACTCTGAAGTGTGGACTTTCCTAATGCTTTTTCATCAGTAGACCACATGTTTGGCATGTGAATTACATTCATAAGCCCCTCTCATGGCAGTGACTCAGGAGGACCATAGGGCTGAGGTATCTCACATGGTGGGGGAGGAATACACTAATCCATGTGTATAGAAAAATTATTTAGAATGGAGTTAGAGTTTATGCTGCTAAGATGGATGGGGGAAAGGATCATGGGGTGTAAACCCTAAAGAAAAAACTATAGGCAACCAAGGAATTCTGAAAGTGAGAGAAATAGTCTTTTCAAAAATGATAACACTGATTGTTTATCCAAAACCTAATGGCCAGCCCTTAAAAGAAATATAAATACATTACACAGATTTGTTACATTGTACTTAGGAATATATATGTGTTCATACATCGATGTAACAGCAATTAATGAAAAAAAAACTGTCATTCATCTGAAAGAAAGCAAGGTGATAAGATAATTGAGAGGGCATAAAAGGAGGTAAGGGCAGGTGGAAATGATGTAATTATATTATCATCTCAAAAATTTTAAAAAATTAATTGAAAAGCTGATTGCATCTCCCGGATCTTTATTCTTAGATGTTGCTGTTTTATTTTCAATAGATAATTTGGGGGAAATCTTTTCTCAATGCAAATTTTGTGTTTCTCCTCCATGTTTTGTGTAAGTAAACATTCATTGGAAGATTTTGCCTGCAATAGATACTGCTATGGTATTCTAATGGTGAATCAGTATTTCTAGGATCTTTTTTATATTCATGAATTTTTGTTTTGTTTTTAAAATTAATGTGTTTGAATAAAGTTTTGGATTTTTTTAGATTATAATATATAATTCCCCATCTTTTTACTCTCTCCAAATAATCCTATGTAACCTTCATCTAGATCTTCTTAATATTCATAGCTTCCTTTTTTCTTTAATTGTTTACATGTACGTATATATATATATATATACACACACACACACACAAACTTTTCAGTCTGCTTGTTAATTATATGTACATGTTTTCAGAAATAATTAATTGGTGTGTCCATCTCTGGCAAAGAGAACAGGAACTAGAGATGTAAGCATCACCAACAGAAGAGATGGAATAGAGAATCTCATGTATAGAAGATATGAAAGAAGAAATCAATATATTAATCAAAGAAAATGCAAAATCTAAAAAGTTCATGACAGAAATCATCCAGGAAATTTGGAACACTATGAAAAGATCAAATCTAAGAATAATAGGAATAGAAGAGTCCCAGATTAAAGGTCCAGAAAAGATCTTCAACAGAATCATAGAAGAAAATCTACCTAACCTAAAGAGAGAGATGCCTATAAAGGTACAGAATATCAAAAAGATTGAACCAGGAAAGAAAACCCTCCCACCACATAATATTCAAAACATTAAATAAATAGAACAAAGAAAGAATTTTAAAAGCAGCAAGGGGAAAAGGCCAAGTAACACATAAAGGCAGCCTTATCACAATTACACTAGATTTCTCATCTGATATTCTGAAAGGTGGAAGGGCCTGGGAAGAGGTTTAGCAAACCCTAAGAAACAAAGGAGCCAGTCCAGAGTACCATTTCCCGCAAAACTTTCAATCACCATAGATGGAGTAACCAAGATATTCCATGACATAATGAAATTCAAACAGTACCTCTTCACTCATCTAGCCATACAGAGGATACTAGGGAAAAAACCTCCAACCCAATGAGATTAACTATACCCAAGGAAACACAAGAAATAAATACTTTCACACCATTAAAACCAACAGAAATGAAATACACACGCACACATGCACGCACACACACACACACACACACACACACAAAACACCCAGCAACATTACAATGACAGAAAGTAACAATAATTGGGCATAAATATCTCTCAACATCAATGAACTCAATTCCACAGTAAAAAGATACAGGTTAACAGAATGGATGCCTAAACGGAATCCATAATTCTGTTGTATACAAGAAACACATCTCAGCAACAAAGTTAGTCAGCATCTCAGTATAAAGAGCTGGAAAAAAGGTTTGCCAAGCAAATGGACACAAGCTGGAGTAGCCACTCTTATATATAATAAAATTGAATTTCAATGGAAAGTAATCAAAAGAGTCAGAAAAGAATATTTCATACTCATAAAGGAAAAATCCACCAAGAGGACATTTCAATTCTGAACATCTATGTCCCAGATGCAAGAGTACCCACATTCATAGAAGAAACATTGCTAAAGCTTAAATCACACATCAAACCCCACACATCAATAATGGGAGACATCAACATCCCACTTTCCCCAGTGGACAGGACATCAAGACAGAAACTAAACAGAGAAATAAGGGAACTAGCAGAGGTTATAATTCAAATGGACCTAACATGTCTATAGAACATTTCACGAAAACACAAAAGCATATACCTTCTTCTTAGCACCTCCAGAACCTTCTCCAAAATTTCCCATATAATTAATCACAAAGCAAAGCTCAACATATACAAGAAGATTGAAATAACCTCATATATCTTATCAGATCATCATGGATTAAAGCTGTATTTCAACAAGAACAGCTAGACTTCAACAACAGAAACAGCAGAAATCATATATACTCATGAAAATGAACAACTCTCTACTCAATGATCACTGGGACAGGGAAGATATAAAGAAAGAATTTAAAGATGTTCTAGAATTTAAATAAAGTGAGGACACAACATACCCAACTGTATGGGACACTATGAAAGCAGTGCTAAGAAAAGTTCACAACACTAAATGCCCTCATAAAGAAATTGGAGAGGTCTCATACTAACGAATCAAAAGCAAATCTGAAGATTCCAGGAAAAACAGAAGCAAACACATTCAGGAGGAGTAGACAGCAAGAAGTAATCAAACTCAGTGCTGAAATCAATCAATAAGAAATAAAGA
Organism: Mus musculus; assembly: GCF_000001635.26. Taxonomy (NCBI): domain Eukaryota; kingdom Metazoa; phylum Chordata; class Mammalia; order Rodentia; family Muridae; genus Mus; species Mus musculus. Next base: position 26,496,356 of record NC_000081.6, on the reverse strand, counting down.
GGCAAAGGGATGGGGGATGAGATAAGGGGTTTCTAAAGGGGAGACCTGGAAAGGGGAAAACATTTGAAATGTAAATAAAGAAAATATACAAAAAAAGAAAGAAACAGCATGCACAATACAAAGGATCAATGGCATCAATAGCTGATTCTTCGAAAAAAATCAACAAGATAAACAATACCTTAGCCAAACTAACTAAAAGGTAGAGAGACAGTACCCAAATAAACAAGATCAGAAATGAAAAGGAAGATATAACAATAGATACTGGGGAAATTCAAAGAATAATTAGGTCTTACTTCAAAAGCCTGTACTCCACAAATTGGAAAATCCAATGAAGTGGATGATTTTCTAGACAGATACTAGTTACTAATGCTAAATCAAGATCATGTAAACTATCTGAATAATCCTATAAACCCTAAGGAAATAGACACAGTCATTAAAAGCCTCCCAACCAAAAAAAGTCCTGGGCCAGATGGTTTTGGTGCAGAATTCTACCAGATTTTCTTTTTTTTTTTAATTTAATTTTATTTATAACTCATTTTTTGCACTCCATAAACCATTCCCTGTCCCTCCCCATCTACCCTCTTACTGTTCCACATCCCACACCTCGTCCACCCCATCAACACATGGAAGCCCCCATCCCACCTGTCCTCTAAACTCCCTGGGGCCTCCAGTCTCTTAAGGGTTAGGTACTTCATCTCTGAATGAACACAGACCTGGAAGTCCTACACTGTACGTGTGTTGGGGGCCTCATATCAGCTGGTATATGCTGCCTGTTTGGTGTTCCAGTGTTTAAAAGTTCTCGGGGGTCCAGATTAATTAAGACTAATGGTCCTCCTACAGGATCTCTCTTCTCTCAGCTTCTTTCAGCCTTCCCTAATTCAACAACAGGGGTCAACTGCTTCTGTCCATTGGTTGGGTACAAATAACTGCATCTGACTGTCAGCTGCTTGTTGGGTCTTTCAGAGGGTAGTCATGATAGATCCCGTTTTGTGCACATTCCATAGCCTCAATGATAGTGTCAGGCCTTGGGACTGCCCCTTTAGCTGGATCCCACTTTGGGCTTGTCACTGGACCATCTTTTCCTCAGGCTCCTCTCCATTTCCATCCCTGTAATTCTTTCAGACAGAAACAATTATGGGTCAGAGGTGTGACTGTGGGATGGCAACCTCATCCCTCACTTGATGTCCTGTCTTCTTGCTGGAGTTAGGCTCTATAAGTTCCCTCTCCCTACTGTTAGGCATTTGATCAAGGAAATAGAAGAAGTCATAAACCTCCCAACCAAAAAATCTCAGGGCCAGATAGATTTAGTGCAGAATTCTACCAAACATTCAAACAAGACCTGATACCCATTTTCCTCAAACTATTCCATAAAATAGAAACAAAAGGAACACTACCTAACTCATTCTATGAAGCCACAATTACTGTGATATCTAAACCACACAAGGACTCAACCAAAAAAGCAAATTTCAGACCAATCTCACTTATGAATATCGATGCAAAAATACTCAGTAAAATTCTTGCAAACAGAATCCAAGAACATATCAAAACCATCATTTACCACAATCAAGTAGGCTTCATCCCAGGGATGCAAGGTTGATTTAATATATAAAAATCCATTAATGTAATCCACTATATAAACAAACTCAAAGAAAAAAATCACATGATCATCTCCTTAGATGCTGAAAAAGCACTTGACAAAATACAACACCCCTTCATTTTAAAAGTATTGGACAGATCAGGAATTCAAGGCCCATACCTAAACATAATAAAAGCAATTTACTGCAAACCAATAGCCAATATCAAATTAAATGGAGACATACTTGAAGCAATCCCACTGAAATCGGGGACAAGACAAGGATGCCCACTCTCCTTCAATATAGTACTCAAAGTGTTTGCTAGAACAGTAAGACAACAAAAAGAGATCAAGGGGATTCAAATTGGTATAGAAGAATTCTATCAGATTTTCAAAGGAGAGCTAATTCCAATACTCCTCGAACTATTCCACAAAATAGAAACAGCAGGAACACTACCAAACTTATTCTATGAAGCCACAGTCGACATGGTAACTAAACCACACAAAGACTCAATAAAGAAAGAGAATTTCAGACAAATTTCCTACATAAACATTGGTGCAAAAATACTAAAGAAAATACTTGAAAACAAGATCCAAGAACACATCAAAGACATCCCCCACCACGACCAAGTTGGCTTCATGTCAGGAATACAGGGATGGTTCAGTATATGAAAATCCATCAATGTAATCCACCATTTAAACAAAATGAAAGAAAAAACCCAAATGATCATCTCACTAGATGCAGAAAAAAATTGAGAAAAATCTATTACCCTTTCATTTTAAAAGTCTTGGAGAGAGCATGGACACAAGGGGCATATCTAAAGATAATCAAAGCAATATACAGAAAGCCAATAGCCACACCCTCAAATTAAATGGACAGAAACGTAAAGGTAAAATCAGGGACAAGACAAGGCTCTCCACACTCCCCATATCTCTTCAATAAAATACTTGAAGTTCTAGCTAGAGCAATAAGATAACTAAAGATTAAAGGGATACAATTTGGAAAGGAAGAAGTCAAAGTATCACTATTCACAGATGATGAGATAGGATACATGAGTAAGCCCAATAATTCGACCAGAGAACTCCTACAGCTAATAAACAACTTCAGCAAAATTTCTCCATACAAAATTAACTCAAAGAAATCAGTTAACCCTTCTGTACTGAATGGTTTTATGTATCAACTTGACACAGGCTAGGGTTATCACAGAGAAAGGAGCTTCAGTTGGGAAGTACCTCCATGAGATCCAGCTGTGGGTTATTTTCTCAATTAGTGATCAAGGGGGAAAGGCCCCTTGTGGGTGGGACCATCTCTGGGCTGGCAGTCTTGGGTTCTATAAGAGAGCAGGCTGAGCAAGCCAGGGGAAGCAAGGTAGTAAAGAATATCCCTCCATGGCTTCTGCATCGGCTCCTGCTTTCTGATCTGCTTGAGTTCCAGTCCTGACTTCCTTTGGTGATGAACAGCAGTATGAAAATGTAAGCTGAATAAACCCTTTCCTCCCCAACTTGCTTCTTGGTCATGATGTTTGTGCAGGAATAAAAATCCTGACTAAGACACCTTCTCTACACAACTGATAAACTGACTGAGAAAGAAGTTATGGAAATAGTACTTATCATAATAGCCACAAGCAACATAAAATACCTTGGTGTATGTAACTCAAACCAAGCAAGTAAAAGACCTGTATGACAAGAACTTCAAGTCTCTGAAGAAACAAATGAAGAAAGATATCAGAAGACAGAAAGGTCTTCCTTGATTCATAGATCAGTAGGATTAACATAGTGAAAATGGTCATTTTATCAAAAGCAATCTAAAGATTCAATGCAATTCCCATGAAAATTGCAACTCAATTCTTCACAGATCTTGAAAGAACAATTCTCAACTTTATATGGAAAAATAAATACCACACAATAGCTAAAACGATCCTGAACAATAAGAGAACTTCTAGAGGTATCACTATCCCTGACTTCAAGCTGTAATAGTAATAAATAGTATATATATATATATATATGAAACACCCACATGGTATTGAAACAGACAGGTAGTTCAGTGGAATCAAATAGAAGACCCAGAAATAAACCCATACACCTATGGAGACTTGATTTTGACAAAGAAGCCAAAACCATACAATGAAAAAGGGAGTGAATCTTCCATACATGGTGCTGGTCTAAATGGATGTCTTCATGTAGAATGCAAATAGATCAATATCTATCACCATGCACAAAAATCAAGTCCAAATGGATCAACAACTTCAACATAAAACAAGATACACTTAATCTAACAGAACAGAGAGTGGGGAAGAGCCTTCAACTCAACAGTACACGAGACAACTTACTGAACAGAACACCAATGGTCAGGCACTAAGGTCAAGAATTAATACATGGTACTTCATGAAACTGAATGGCTTCTGTAAGTCAAAGGGCACTGTCATCAGGACAAAATGACAGCCTAAAGATTGGGAAAAGTTATTTACTAACTCTACACCCAACAGTGGGCTATTATCCAAAATACATAAATAACTCAAGAAGCTAGACACTGATAATCCAAATAATCTACTTTAAAAATGTACGCAGCTAAACAGAAAATTCTCAACAGAGGAATCATGAATGGCTGAGAAGTACCTAGAGAAATATTTAACATCCTTAGTCATCAGGGAAATGAAAATTAACATGTCTGTGAAATTATACCCTTATAACCCACAGAATATGTTAGGTGGGAATTGGGGGAGGGCTAGGGTGAGGGGGTACTGGGGTGAAACTGAAATGTAAAGGGGATAAATAAATTTAATAAAACAAATAAATAAACAAAAAATTGTAATTGCTTACTTATATAACACACATATATTGTTAATATAAAACATTTATGGCCTCCTTTTTAAAAAATTGTATATATATACATATGCATATACATATGCATATACATATACACATACATACACATACACATACACATACACATACATATACATGCAAACATACTTTGCATACAGATGTATGTATACATATATACAAATGTATGCAAGATACATACATACACACACACACACACACACACACACACACACACACACACACACACACATGAACTTCCCAGTCTGCATGTTAATTGTAGGTATATGGTTTCAGGAGTAATGAATTGATGTGTCCATCCCTGAGGAAGGTTATTTTTCCTTGTCTCAACCTTGCTTGATTGCCTGTAATTCTTATGCATGGTGTGGCTTCCTGGGCTTTCTTTTTTTTTTGTATTTCTATGTCTCTTTATCCACATTTTTCAATTTTGAAATTTTCTGAGCCATATAAAGCTCTTTAAATTACTTTTCTTTTTTTTTCCCATTTTTTATTAGGTATTTAGCTCATTTACATTTCCAATGCTATACCAAAAGTCCCCCATATCCACCCACCCCCACTCCCCTGCCCACCCACTCCCCCTTTTTGGCCCTGGTGTTCCCCTGTACTGGGGCATATAAAGTTTGCAAGTCCAATGGGCCTCTCTTTCCAGTGATGGCCGACTAGGCCATCTTTTGATATATATGCAGCTAGAGTCAAGAGCTCCGGGGTACTGGTTAGTTCATAATGTTGTTCCACCTATAGGGTTGCAGATCCCTTTAGCTCCTTGGCTACTTTCTCTAGCTCCTCCATTGGGAGTCCTATGATCCATCCATTAGCTGACTGTGAGCATCCACTTCTATGTTTGCTAGGCCCCGGCATAGTCTCACAAGAGACAGCTACATCTGGGTCCTTTCAATAAAATCTTGCTAGTGTATGCAATGGTGTCAGCGTTTGGATGCTGATTATGGGGTGGATCCCTGGATATGGCAGTCTCTACATGGTCCATCCTTTCATCTCAGCTCCAAACTTTGTCTCTGTAACTCCTTCCATGGGTGTTTTGTTCCCAAATCTGAGGAGGGGCATAGTGTCCACACTTCAGTCTTCATTCTTCTTGAGTTTCATGTGTTTAGCAAATTATATCTTATATCTTGGGTATCCTAGGTTTGGGGCTAATATCCACTTATCAGTGAGTACATATTGTGTGAGTTTCTTTGTGAATGTGTTACCTCACTCAGGATGATGCCCTCCAGGTCCATCCATTTGGCTAGGAATTTCATGAATTCATTCTTTTTAATAGCTGAGTAGTACTCCATTGTGTAGATGTACCACATTTTCTGTATCCATTCCTCTGTTGAGGGGCATCTGGATTCTTTCCAGCTTCTGGCTATTATAAATAAGGCTGCTATGAACATAGTGGAGCATGTGTCCTTCTTACCAGTTGGGGCATCTTCTGGATATATGCCCCTTCCTGGGCTTTCTTATGCACGTCTACTGATGACATCTTTATTCAGGTCATGTATTACCTCTCAAGTTGATTAGACTTCATGGATGTAGCTCCTGACATTGCAATCTTTCTGCTCCATCCTCCCTAATGACCCCTAAAGCTAGGGCACAGGCATTGTTTTGTAGAAACATCCTTTCGAACTAGGCACCAGAACTCTTTCTCTCTGAATCTTTATCAGTTACGGCTTTTTGTATCTATATCTACATACTAAAGTATTTTTCTTTATATTTGTATATAACTGTAGTTCCCCCCTTCATTGGGGAAACTTCTTTTTGCAATGTTGATGAATTTTAAGAGCTGATCTCTCTTAGTTGTTTATCTACTTGGTTATTTTTAAACCACTGGTTTATCAATATTATCATAGTGCCCCTGGTTATGGTTATTATCCATAATACAGTATCACGAACTGACCCATGAATTAGACTTTACGACTCCTTGACTTGTGCGATTTGAAATGTGCTCAATTTAGTAATTCCTCACCTGCTGGACTACAGGGTGCTCTATCTTAGCCCCATCAGGGTGCTCCAGTTTCATCTTAGGCTGCCTGCTCTTCCCCATTGCTGACTGCTTCTGTCATGTTAGGAGATTTGGAAAGTAGCTTTTAGGTGTTTGGGCTGTAAGGTTTTTTTTTTCCTTATTTGCTGGGATGTCACTGACTCTGAACCCCATTGATATTTATATTTTCATCAATAGTTTGATCTTTCCTCTAATGTGCCTTTATATTATTTTAAAATTCTATATCATGAGAGTCTGAACTTGATTCTTGTTTCAAATCATCTTTGTCTCTTACATTATGCTCAGCTTGTCATTTTATCATCTACACGATGATCTGATGAACGTTTCCTAGAGTTTGCATGGAAGCTGTGGATTATGTTGTCATAACTGACCTCAATGTCCCTGAATCTCTTAGATTCTTACTTTAATTTTTCTGATTATGTGAGCTTTTGCTCAGGTCATGCACTGTTCTTTGGCTCTCAAAGTTATATGTGTTAAATAATTAATTGCCAACCTTAGTAAGGAAACTACAATTAGCTAATGTAGGTGATAGAACCCTTAGGTGGATGGGCCTGGTGGAAGGAAGTCGGGTTACTGGGAAAGTGCTTTTTAAGGGATCATGCAGCCGAGGCCTGTACAATTTCTCTTTGCTGCCCCAAGTGCCATGAAACAAACAGACCAGTCCTATCCTGTCTTCTCCCATGTTGCTCTGCACTGCCACGGAAGCCGCAGGGTAGAGATAAAAAACCATAGATTGATATCACTGAAGCTGTCAGGCAAAACAAACCTTGCTTCTTCCTAAATTGATTTATTGCAAGTATTTGCCACATTGACACAAAACAAACACAGTTCTAACTTCCTAAAAGTTCTCTCTTTTTTTAATCAAATCGAAGCCAGTGTGCTAAAATCCCATTTAAGGAATCTGATTGCAGAAATTGATTCTTTGAATTGAAAAAGGGGACCACTTTGAAGTCCAAAAAACTAGCTCAGTGAATAAAGGTGCCTGCCACCATGCCTAACAACACAAGTGTCCCTGGACACATGGAAGCAGACAAAGACAAATTTTACAAATTATTCTCTGACCTCCACACTTGCTTTGTGGACTCAGCATCCCCCCCCCCATAAATAAAATATAATAAAAGCAATAGATCATGATATTAGGTAACCTAACCTTTGGGTGAACAGCATTTCAGGTAGTCCTTTTTAGTTTGATTTTTGTCTCTCTCTCATCAACAGTAGACAGACTGAGAGAACAGGAGAAAGGAAAAAAATCTCTATATGGTAGAAAAGTAGAAAAGTGGTAAGAGGATGTCAGTCTTTGCTTTTATGCCTGTCTTACTCAGGGTTTCTATTCCTGCACAAACATCATGATCAAGAAGCAATTTGGGGAGGAAAGGGTTTATTCAGCTTACACTTCCACATTGCTGTTCATCACCAAAGGAAGTCAGGACTGGAAGTCAAACAGGTCAGGAAGCAGGAGCTGATTCAGAGGCCATGGAGGGATATTCTTTACTGGCTTGCTTCCCCTGGCTTTCTCAGCCTGCTCTCTTATAGAACCCAGGACTACCATCCCAGAGATGGTCCCACACACAAGGGGCCTTTCCCCCTTGATCACTAATTGAGAAAATGCCTTACATTTGGATCTCATGGAGGCATTTCCTCAACTGAAGCTCCTTTCTCTGTGATAACTCCAGCTGTGTTAAGTTGACACAAAACTAGCCAGTACAATGCCCAAACTGAGATGCTGTCAAAATACTCAGTGCTCTCAGAACTGTAACATCTTTATGCCGGGCGATGGTGGCGCACACCTTTAATCCCAGCACTTGGGAGGCAAAGGCAGGCGGATTTCTGAGTTCGAGGCCAGCCTGGTCTACAGAGTGAGTTCCAGGACAGCCAGGGCTACACAGAGAAACCCTGTCTCGAAAAAACAAAATGAAAAAAAAAAAAGAACTGTAACATCTTTATTTGTAAATATTATAAGTACCCCTCCTCCATGTTTCCTTTTGTATGGTGAATGTCTGCGGCATTTTGGTTTGGAGATGTGGAAAAGCATACCCACCTTGGATAAGATAGCAAATATGTGGAATTATTTTTTCACCAGGAATTCATTATTCTATGGAAATACCTTAGATTTCATTTATTGCAGGAGCTTAGGATAATCATTCCCAGTCCATCTATTGTGGTTTGGAAGCCCAAAGAAGACATGCATGTGGTCTTTTACAGACCATTGAGTTTTGAAGATTTTCAAGAATTAATGTGTTCGCTGACATTCTTTTTTCAACTTCATCCAATTCCACACAAGTTGCCCAGTTGGGAGAATGTAATTAGGCCTCTGCCGTAGCTTAGAAATTAGCTATGCAAGGCGAGGATGGCTCAGAACAGTCTGAAGAGAAAGCCCAAGAGGAGGCTCAAATGACATACTTCACTTCTAGCAGTGTGTATTCCCATTGCTGGCTTTGTGGACATTTTTCTGATTAAGCAAACTGCGTTGTGATGTGGTACACTATATGCTCTGCGGTTTCAGCTGATGGCTACCTTGGTATAGAAATCACAAAGAGGATGGGATTATCTTTTTGAAGGAAGGCCACCAGTGGATAATTTACTATTGATTTTATTTTATAATAAGACTGTGCTGAAATACACATAGTATAAAATTTACCATCCTGGTCATGCATTAAGTGCATCCATGTTCCTGGGAAACCTACAGCACTATCCATCTGCAGAACTCATTTCATCTCACACAACTGAAACTCTATACCCATTAAACAATAACTCTCCATTTTCCTCTCTCTCCAGACCCTGGCAGCCACCATTGTACTTTTCAGTTTTATGATTTTTGACTACTCTAAGTACCTCATACAAAAGAAATTATATAGCATTTGTCATTTCGTAGCTGCCTTATTTCACATATCCTAAGTTCCTTAAAGTTCTTTCATTTGTGCATTCACAATGCACAGCTAAGCACTGTGTTTCATCGCAAGGCTGAATAGTATTCCACTGTAGATGTGTGCTACACTTCAGGTGCTCATTCACCTGTTGATGGACCTTTGGGTTGCTTCCATGTTTCAGCTATTAGGAATAACATGGCTATAAACATGGGTGTGTATGGATCTCATTAATACTCTACTCTCAGTTCTGTGTGGGTGAGTTCCAGAAGTGAAATTGCTGGATCTTACAGTCATCTCATTTTATTTTTTTTGAATATCCATCATTCTGGATTTTTTTTTTTTTTTTGCAGCAGCAGCTATACCACTTACCATTCCCTCCAACACTGTGCAAGGTTCAAGTTTCTTTCAGAAATAGTCTAAGTACATTTATGAATAACCAGTGTGCTGTTGCTGGTGTAATGGTGCTCTGTCTATTTAATCTAGCTGGACTGCTGTCATCTGAGCTCTCCGTTTCTTTCCCTGTCCTTTCCTGTCTGGTTGTTCTATAACTAATGGTTGGATGTTAAAACCTCCAGCTGTTATTTCAGATTTATCGATTTTTCTCCTTAATTTTTAAAATTATGTTTAATATATTTAGGTGTCTTACGTATATAAAGGCTTTTAGAGTTTATATCTTCTGCTGTATTGGCATTTGTAATAATAGAATGTCTTTTTGGAGTCCTGTAAAGTTTACAATTCCAATGTCCTGGTTGCTTACCTGTTCTTGATATTATCTTTTCCTTCCATTTTCAAATTTTATCTTTGTACTGGAAATGAATTTCTTATAGACAAAACATAGTTGGATTATTTTTAAAGTCCATTCTACAGATCCCCATTTTTTAATTTCTAAGTTTAAACTGTTCTTATGTAAGCAATCACTGGTCAAAAGGGACTCACTTACTCCTGTTGCCAGGAACTCGGGGTTTTGTTCCCTCACTTCTGCTGCTCTTGTTTTTTCTTGTGTTAGGTTGAAGACTCACCATGGGTTGCTTAAATTTCCTGTTCCCTTTGTGTTACGGTGAGCCATCATTTTGTTTTTAGGTTTTGGAGAAACCTCCATAGTGATTTCCATAATGGCTATACTACATGCTCGCCTACCAGCAATGAATAAGGCCTGTGTCCTCTACCACTTCTGTTGTCCTTCGTCTTGATGAAAGCCACCCTGAGTGGGATAAGATAAAATCTCAAAGTTGGTTTAATCTTCATGTCCTTAATGACCAAGGATACTGACCATTTTTGTAGTTATCAATTCAATACTTAATTAAATTGTCCTTAAATATTCCCTTAGTTCTTCTTGCTAATCAAAGCTCTAATACATGAGACTTATGAGCACTCTTAAATTATATTCAGCTATAGCAGGCAGGACGGCAGGGGAAAGTTATAAAAGAACAAAAAGAACCAAACACAAGGCAGACAACGATGTTGCATGATCTGAGGGCATTGTGAAAGATGAGACACGGGTTGTTCTCCCCTCTTCTATTGCCCAATAGCTTGAAGCACTGGGCACAAACAACTACTATCTGATGATATTAAACACAGCCAAAAATGCAAAATCTGATTTCCAATACAGATTAATTAGGAAATGGTTATTAAAACTAAACAGAACGAGATCTTTTAAATTTTGACTCTGTCTATGCATCTGGGAACGGATTCTTACAGTAATGCTGCAGTAATGAGCAGGCAGAAGAACAGGGGACTGTCTGCTTGAGGAGATTCACTAATGAAAACATTAACATAGTTATAGAATCCCTGTGTGAGGAAGGATGACCAGCATTTGAGAAAGTTCATCATGCCATTGTTTATGCTAACCGAAAAAGTAGCCATGAAAACAATATGAAATGCTCAAATAAATGGATATATCTATATGATAATGTACATGGTGGAACCCAAGCGTTCTTCTGATTTCTGAGTCCTTTTATAGTTTGAATTTTGCATTTCAAGTTGGCTGACCCAATGTCCCAGCGAAGTTCAACAAGGACACTGGAAACTACTTACAGCACTCAGGAGAGGTGTAGGCAATTAGTGTGCCCAAGTCTGTTGGGTATGGCCTGCCAATCTGGGAGCAAGTGACTAGTTTGGTCCTGTGAACTTTTTTTTTTTTGATTTATTTATTATATGTAAGTACTTTAAAATATTTGAAAAAATAAATTTTAAAAATGGGAAATATTCACAATATTGTTTAAGTTAATACACTATGTAAGACAAAATTTTCTTTTTTCTTTGAATGTAGAAAATTATAAAATTTATATTTTAACTTCAGAAACATTTTTTTAAAAACATAACAAAATAACATAAAATACAAGATAAAACAGAAACTCTCACATCAAGTTTGGACAAGACAAACCAACAGAAGGGAAAGAGTCCCAAGAGAAGGCACAAGAACCAGCAATCTACTCATTCACACACTCCAGGGTCCCATTAAAACACAAAACTGAAGGGTGTAATATATACAGAGAGAACTTGGTGCAGAACCATGTAACCTTTCTATCTGTTTCAGTCTCTCTCAGTTCATATGAGATTCTCTCAGGTGAACTGGCGACCTTGTTCTCCTGATATTCACCATCTCCCCAATCTCCCATGCTCCTCTTCTTGCTGCCTCTCTATGGGGTTCCCTGAACTCTGAGGAGAGCTATTTAATGGGGACATTCCAACAGAGCTGAGTGTTCCAAAGTTTCTCTCTGTGCATGCAGTGTCTGCCTCTGGGTCTCTGTACTTATGTGGTACAACATGTTATTAAATTAGTGAGAGACAACCGGCCACCTTCCTGGTGAGAGCACAGGGGTCCGCCCGGCCCGAGAGGTTTCTGCCTCAGGCTCTGGCAGGAGCCATCTTGGTTCCGGGACTCCACGGAGGGCAGGCTGCACGGGAGAGGGTGTGGAATACAGAGGCCAGCAGTATCTGGGACAGGCAAGAGCCAGAGAGCTTCTGAGGCGGCACCATCTTCGGCTCCAGACAACCGGCCACCTTCCTGGCCAAAGCAACAGAGCTTCTGGGAAAGATCCTGTTTAGGGCCTTCATCTTCAGCCAGGAGGAGGTCCAAACACCAGATAACTGTGCACCTTCCCTGAAAGAGGAGAGCTTGCCTGCAGAGACTGCTCTGACCACTGAAACTCAGAGGAGAGAGCTAGTCTCCCACGTCTGCTGCTAGAGGGTAACAAAATCACCAGAGGAACAATCTCTAAACAAAGACAACTATAACAACTAACTCCAGAGATTGCCAGATGACGAAAGGTAAACGTAAGAATCCTACTAACAGAAACCAGGACCACTCACCATCATCAGAACCCAGAATGCCCACTTCGCCCAGTCCAGGGCACCCTAACACACCTGAAAAGGTAGGCCTGGATTTAAAAGCTTATCTCATGATGATGGTAGAGGACATAAAGAAGGAATTTAATAACTCACTTAAAGAAATACAGGAGAACACTGCTAAAGAGTTACAAGTCCTTAAAGAAAAACAGGAAAACACAACCAAACAGGTAGAAGTCCTTATAGAAAAACAGGAAAACACATCCAAACAGGTGATGGAAATGAACAAAACCATACTAGACCTAAAAAGGGAAGTAGACACAGTAAAGAAAACCCAAAGTGAGGCAACGCTGGAGATAGAAACCCTAGGAAAGAAATCTGGAACCATAGATGCCAGCATCAGCAACAGAATACAAGAGATGGAAGAGAGAATCTCAGGTGCAGAAGATTCCATAGAGAACATCGGCACAACAATCAAAGAAAATGGAAAATGCAAAAAGATCCTAACTAAAAACATCCAGGAAATCCAGGACACAATGAGAAGACCAAACCTACGGATAATAGAAGTGGATGAGAAGGAAGATTTTCAACTCAAAGGACCAGCAAACATCTTCAACAAAATTATTGAAGAAAACTTCCCAAATCTAAAGAAAGAGATGCCCATGAACATACAAGAAGCCTACAGAACTCCAAATAGACTGGACCAGAAAAGAAATTCCTCCTGACACATAATAATCAGAACATCAAATGGACTAAATAAAGATAGAATACTAAAAGCAGTAAGGGAAAAAGGTCAAGTAACATATAAAGGCAAGCCTATCAGAATTACACCAGATTTTTCACCAGAGACTATGAAAGCCAGAAGAGCCTGGACAGATGTTATACAGACACTAAGAGAACACAAATTCCAGCCCAGGCTACTATACCCAGCCAAACTCTCAATTACCATAGATGGAGAAACCAAAGTATTCCACGACAAAACTAAATTCACCCATTATCTCTCCACGAATCCAGCCCTTCAAAGGATAATAACAGAAAAAAAACAATACAAGGATGGGAACCACACCCTAGAAAAAACAAGAAGATAATCCCTCAACGAAACTAAAAGAAGACAGCCACAAGAACAGAATGCCAACTTTAACAACAAAAATAACAGGAAGCAACAATTACTTCTCCTTAATATCTCTTAATATCAATGGTCTCAACTCCCCAATAAAAAGACATAGACTAACAAACTGGCTACACAAACAAGACCCAACATTTTGCTGCTTACAGGAAACTCATCTCAGAGAAAAAGATAGACACTACCTCAGAATGAAAGGCTGGAAAACAAATTTCCAAGCAAATGGTATGAAGAAACAAGCTGGAGTAGCCATCCTAATATCTGATAAGATTGACTTCCAACCCAAAGTCATCAAAAAAGACAAGGAGGGGCACTTCATTCTCATCAAAGGTAAAATCCTCCAAGAGGAACTCTCAATTCTGAATATCTATGCTCCAAATACAAGGGCAGCCACATTCATTAAAGAAACTTTAGTAAAGCTCAAAGCACACATTGCACCTCACACAATAATAGTGGGAGACTTCAACACACCACTTTCACCAATGGACAGATCATGGAAACAGAAACTAAACAGGGACACAGTGAAACTAACAGAAGTGATGAAACAAATGGACTTAACGGATATCTACAGAACATTTTATCCTAAAACAAAAGGATATACCTTCTTCTCAGCACCTCATGGAACCTTCTCTAAAATGGACCACATAATTGGTCACAAAACAAGCCTCAACATATACAAAAATATTGAAATTGCCCCATGCATCCTATCAGATCACCATGGACTAAGGCTGATCTTCAATAACAAAATAAATAATAGAAAGCCAACATTCACGTGGAAACTGAACAACACTCTTCTCAATGATACCTTGGTCAGGGAAGGAATAAAGAAAGAAATTAAGGACTTTTTGGAGTTTAATGAAAATGAAGCCACAACATACCCAAACTTATGGGACACAATGAAAGCATTCCTAAGAGGAAAACTCATAGCTCTGAGTGCCTCCAAAAAGAAACTAGAGAGAGCACACATTAGCAGCTTGACAACACACCTAAAAGCTCTAGAAGAAAAGGAAGCAAATTCACCCAAGAGGAGTAGAAGGCAGGAAATAATCAAACTCAGGGGTGAAATCTACCAAGTGGAAACAAGAAGAACTATTCAAAGAATCAACCAATCAAGGAGCTGGTTCTTTGAGAAAATCAACAAGATAGATAAACCCTTAGTCAGACTCACTAGAGGGCACAGGGGAAGCTCCCTAATTAACAAAATCAGAAATGAAAAGGGAGACATAACAACAGATCCTGAAGAAATCCAAAACACCATCGATCCTTCTACAAAAGGCTATACTCAACAAAACTGGAAAACCTGGATGAAATGGACAAGTTTCTATACAGATACCAGGTACCAAAGCTAAATCAAGATCAGGTTAATGATCTCAACAGTCCTATATCCCCTAAAGAAATAGAAGCAGTCATTAATAGTCTCCCAGCCAAAAAGAGCCCAGGACCAGACGGGTTTAGTGCAGAGTTCTATCAGACCTTCAAAGAAGACCTAATTCCAGTTCTTCACAAACTATTCCACAAAACAGAAACGGAAGGTACTCTACCCAACTCATTCTATGAAGCCATAATTACTCTGATACCTAAACCACAAAAAGACCCAACAAAGATAGAGAACTTCAGACCAATTTCCCTTATGAATATCGATGCAAAAATCCTCAATAAAGTTCTTGCTAACCGAATCCAAGAACACATCAAAACAATCATCCATCCTGACCAAGTAGGTTTCATCCCAGGGATGCAGGGATGGTTCAATATATGGAAATCCATCAATGTAATCCAGTATATAAACAAACTCAAAGACAAAAACCACATGATCATCTCGTTAGATGCTGAGAAAGCATTTGACAAAATCCAACACCCATTCATGATAAAAGTCTTGGAAAGATCAGGAATTCAAGGCCCATACCTAAACATGATAAAGGCAATCTACAGTAAACCAATAGCCAACATCAAAGTAAATGTTGAGAAGCTGGAAGCAATCCCGCTAAAATCAGGGACTAGACAAGGCTGTCCACTCTCGCCCTACCTATTCAACATTGTACTTGAAGTCCTAGCCAGAGCAATTAGACAACAAAAGGAGATCAAGGGGATACAAATTGGAAAAGAAGAAGTCAAAATATCACTTTTTGCAGATGATATGATTGTATATATAAGTGACCCTAAAAATTCCACCAGAGAACTCCTAAGCCTGTTAAACAGCTTCAATGAAGTAGCTGGATATAAAATTAACTCAAACAAGTCAATAGCCTTTCTGTACACAAAGGATAAACAGGCTGAGAAAGAAATTAGGGAAACAACACCCTTCTCAATAGTCACAAATAATATAAAATACCTTGGCGTGACTCTAACTAAGGAAGTGAAAGATTTGTATGATAAGAACTTCAAGTCTCTAAAGAAAGAAATTAAAGAAGATCTCAGAAGATAGAAAGATCTCCCATGCTCATGGATTGGCAGGATCAACATTGTAAAAATGGCTATCTTGCCAAAAGTAATCTACAGATTCAATGCAATCCCCATCAAAATTCCAACTCAATTCTTCAACAAATTAGAAAGGGCAATCGGCAGATTCATCTGGAATAACAAAAAACCGAGGATAGCAAAAACTCTTCTCAAGGATAAAAGAACCTCTGGTGGAATCACCATGCCGGACCTAAAACTGTACTACAGAGCAATTGTGATCAAAACTGCATGGTACTGGTATAGTGACAGACAAGTATACCAATGGAACAGAATTGAAGACCCAGAGATGAATCCACACACCTATGGTCACTTGATCTTTGACAAGGGAGCTAAAACCATCCAGTGGAAAAAAGACAGCATTTTCAACAAATGGTGCTGGCACAACTGGCAGTTATCATGTAGAAGAATGCGAATTGATCCATTTCTATCTCCTTGTACTAAGGTCAAATCTAAGTGGATTAAGGAACTCCAACATAAAACCAGAGACACTGAAACTTATAGAGGAGAAAGTAGGGAAAAGCCTCGAAGATATGGGTACAGGGGAAAAATTCCTGAATAGAACAGCAATGGCTTGTGCTGTAAAATCAAGAATCGATAAATGGGACCTCATAAAATTGCAAAGCTTCTGCAAAGCAAAAGACACCGTCAATAAGACAAAAAGGCCACCAACAGATTGGGAAAGGATCTTTACCTATCCCAAATTGGATAGGGGTCTAATATCCAATATATATAAAGAACTCAAGAAGGTGGACTCCAGAAAATCAAACAACCCCATTAAAAAATGGGGCTCAGAGCTGAACAAAAAATTCTCACCTGAGGAATACCGAATGACAGAGAAGCACCTGAAAAAATGTTCAACATCCTTAATCATCAGGGAAATGCAAATCAAAACAACACTGAGATTCCACTTCACTCCAGTCAGAATGGCTAAGATCAAAAACTCAGGTGACAGCAGATGCTGGCGAGGATGTGGAGAAAGAGGAACACTCCTCCATTGTTGGTGGGATTGCAGGCTTGTACAACCACTCTGGAAATCAGTCTGGCGGTTCCTCAGAAAATTGGACATAGTACTACCGGAGGATCCAGCAATACCTCTCCTGGGCATATATCCAGAAGATGTCCCAACCGGTAAGAAGAACACATGCTCCACTATGTTCATAGCAGCCTTGTTTATAATAGCCAGAAGCTGGAAAGAACCCAGATGCCCCTCAACAGAGGAATGGATACAGAAAATGTGGTACATTTACACAATGGAATACTACTCAGCTATTAATTATAGTATTACTCAGCTAGTACTACAATGGATTTATGAAATTCTTGGGCAAATAGATGTATCTGGAGGATATCATCCTCAGTGGGGTAACTCAATCACAAAAGGAGTCATTTGATATGCACTCACTGATAAGTGGATATTAGCCCAGAAACATAGAACACCAAGATACAATTTGCAAAGCAAAAGAAAATCAAGATGATTGAAGACCAATGGGTGGATACTTCATTCCTCCTTAGAAAAGGGAACAAAATACCCATGAGAGGAGTTACAGAGACAATGTTTGGAGCTAAGACGAAAGGATGGATTATCCAGAGACTACCCCACCTTGGATCAGTCCCATAATCAGCCACCAAACCCAGACATTATTGCATATGCCAGAAAGATTTTGCTGAAAGGACCCTGATATAGCTGTCTTGTATGAGGCTATGACAGTGCCTGGCAAATACAGAAGTGGATGCTCCCAGTTATCTATGAGATGGAACACAGGGCCCCCAAAGGAGAAGCTAGAGAAAGCACCCAAGGAGCTGAAAGTGTCTGCAACCCTATAGGTGGAACAACAATATGAACTAACCGGTACTCCCAGAGCTCGTGTCTCTAGCTGCGTATGTAGCAGAAGATGACCTAGACTGCCATTACCGGGAAGAGAGGCCCCTTGGTATTGCAAACTTTATATGCCCCAGTACAGGGGAATGCCAGGGCCAAGAAGTGGGAGTGGGTGGGGAAGGAAGCAGGGCAGGGGGAGGGTTTAGGGGACTTTCTTGATAGCATTTGAATTGTATATAAAGAAAATATCTAATCAAAAATCAAAAATAAATAATTAAAACAAAAAACTGTACTGAGAGAATAAATCTTCTATTGTTAAGAGTGGTGTGTGTGTGAAAGGGGTTAGTAAAAAGTGATATAAAGAGGGAACAGAGGAAGGGATGAAACAGTCTGGTGTCACGCTAAAAAAAAATTAGTGATAACTTAGACTAGTATAACAAAATAGCAAACTGTCAATTCTCACAATTCAGGAGACAGGAAGGTCAAGGTGAAAGCGACTGCAGATCAGGATCCAGAGAAGTGTCCTCTTCCTTACCTGTTATCACAAAGAAGTGACAAACATTTGAGTAGATAAATATGTTTAGCCCAATATTTGAATGTTGTATAATCATTAGATGGGAAAAATGCACATAGTAGTTCAAAATTGTATATAATTTTATGTATCAGAAAAGAAATTATATGTAGTTCATTTTCAAAAAACTTGAGTGTAAAATTTTGAATTTCTGTGACTTAAAATGTCAAAGTTAAAATTTTTCCCACTTCAAACAGTCCCCTGTACACTTTATGACTAGCTAACTGAGATATCTGAATTTTGGGCACATGTGAATCTTTTGAAAATTTCATAATATTTATTTAATAAATTTCTCATGAAAATTCACTTATACATCCACAGACTTAGAGAAGAGGCAATCTCAGCCTGAATTTATACAGAATTCTGAATGAATTTTAATTTACACAATCACTCCGGCACCACAGATACATTGAACAAATCCTGGTGACCTTTGGGAACATTAGCGCAGCTCTTATATATCACCTCATGTGAGAGAGTTCATCAGACAAAACAAATGCTGAAGAACTGGTTCAGATCCAAATTTAACTTTCCCATGTTTCTGAAATTGTGTTCCAACGTCCTTTGAGCATAGGGAGGGGGTAGCCTAAAGCTTTTGCAAGGAGGAAATGAGGCAATTAGCTTCTCTTCTGCCACTCAACCTTCCATTCAGTCTGCCACTCTCTGGGGTAGAGGGAGCCAAAGAGCAGCTCAAAATTGGTGCCAAAAGGCAGACCAATAAAAACATAAAATTCATTCTAATTGTCATATTTGTATATTACCTTCGACAATAAGGCCATAAAATACTGCTGAATAGTAACTACAAAGAATTAAAGCACTGATGATGCATACCGAAAGACCAACGGGGATCTCAGAATTTCCTCCCACATGTCTCTACCATACCTTTGTTGTGACATATACTGGGCTACAGCAATGTGGCAATCTTTTCTGCACTGCTTTGCATAGTTTGCCCTACACTAAGCTCAGTCATAAATTTTCTTTCCTTAGGTAGATATTTGACATAGACAAAAATGTGATGTATGGAACCTGTGTGTGATGTCTGGAACCTGTGGTGAGTTGAGGGTTGGGCTGTCTTGTCAATCATCAGGAGAACTTACATTCTCAGGAACTGTCTGTCAGTGTTCCTTCTTCTCCAACAATTTTACAGCAGTTGTTAAGATTTTGTCCTTTCAATAATAACCATTCTCACTAGAGTGCAGTGGCATCTCGTCGTAGTTTTGACTTCCATTCCCTTACTGCTTTGTCACCTTTTATCTTTTTCTTTTATCAGAAGCTGTGTGCGTGCATGCGTGTGTGTGTGTGTGTGTGTGTGTGTGTGTGTGTGTGTTCTTTTGAGAAATGTCTATTCAGATTTCATTGCGATTAAAAATTTGGTAGTTTGATTATTTTGAACCCCCGTGTTTTCTAGATACTAATCTCTTGTCATATGTATAATTTGCAAATATTTTCTACCATTAACTGGCTTCTCTGCTCAGTTGTTTCCTTTGAATGAGAATCTTTTTGAGTTAAATATCGTCCTAAGAATTAAACTTTTATTTTCTTTATCAATCCATATAGAGCTCATGTTTCCATGCTTTATCCAATGCTCTGAAGCTTATCTTCTATGCTTTCCTCTAGAAGTTCCATAGTTTGTGATATAAGGCTGACTGTTTTAACCAATTCCCAGTTGATAGTTGTAAACCATAAAATATGGGAGTCTAGCTCATATGTCTGCATTGAAAATGTCTCAGGACTATGTATAAAAGATTGTTCTTTCTTCATTGTGTGTTCTTAGATCCTTTTACAAAAATGTCAATTTGTGATAGACAGGGCTTGTTCTGTGTTCTCTATTCTATTCCTCTGTTCAGTGTGAGTTGTAAAAGTGGCGGTTTTAATGACTTAATCTTTGTCATATATTTTTAGGTAGGTAATGACATCAGCTTTGTATTTTGCTCAAGATGCCATTTGGCTACCAAAGAGTATAAATCAGTTCTTCTGCTATGGAGACCAATTGGAGTTTCTTTAAGAACTGAAAACTGAAATGAAATTCCATATGACCCAGAAACCTTACTGTTGGATATACAGCCCAAAGACATGAAATTATTTCATTAGAAAAAAAAATTATGTACTTTCATGTTTAATACATCATCATTTACTATCAGGCTATATCTAGCAACAGAGAAATAGATAAATAAAACATGACATAAGTACAGTGTTTTCTATTTAGCTATAGGAAACATAGAATGCTGTCATTTGCAACAAGCTGTATAGATCTGATTGAAATTAGGTGACATGAGGCCAAATTCATGAAAACTAACATGGCACAGTCTCATGAGTGAGATCTAAACAGGTGGATCTCCCAGAGTAGAGTGCCGTGGTAGTGATCACAGAGTGGAGAGAATATGAGCTGCATTGGGAACAGCTTGCTCCATGGTCACGTGCCACTAATTGAGAGGAAGAATAAGATCTGGAATCCTATGAACAGCGAAGTGTTCATAAATGATATTGGTGCAGTGCAAATATTTCATAATAGTGAAAAGAAAGGAATATGAATATACTCACCAAAGAGAAATAATTAAAATTTGAGGATAATTGCAATGAATTTACCATGGCCCAACCAACCACATAAACTGAAACAAAACATTGTACCTCGCAAATGAATATAAATGCTCATCAAAAATTAACATACAAATGAGAAAAAGATATAGTCAGTGTCATCTCCTTTTAAGACGTTTAAGCTTTGTGTTGTCTCCTGAGTAGTTGAGGACATTGACAGAGTGTAACTTCATAACCAAAGAATCAAAGAGTGCATACATCTTGCTGATTTAAGGAAGTTTATGATTTTGAAGTTATTCCTAGACTTGTTAACTTGAATGCACTCCCTCACTATACTGGCTTTTTTTTTGCATATGAATGTCTCTAACAGTTCTTTTGTAGATGTCTTTACTTACCTTTATTCCTTGCTGCTGCTGATTTCTCTATGTTCCCAGAGGTTTTTGGTTTGGTTTGGTTTGGTTTGGTTTGGTTTGGTTTGGGTTGGGTTGGGTTGGGTTTGGTTTGTTGGTTGGTTGGTTTCTTGGTGGGGGGTGTTGGTTTTTTTCTCATATGTGGTTTTCTCTTGGCTTTCTTTCATGACCTTTTAAAATCTCTAAAGTGTTTGTGTCTGGAGAGATGGCTTAGTGGATAAGAGCACCAGGCAAGCATGAGGAATTGAGTTCATATCTTCATCTCTGATGCAAAAGCCAAGAAGAGCCCACCAATAGTTATTCAATACCTAATAGCCAGTCCTACATATGAACAACTTTATACAGACTGAACTGTGTGTGTGTTTGTGTGTGTGTGTTTGTGTGTGTGTGTTTGTGTGTCCATCCCTGTATGCCCATGTGTGATCTCTCTAAGGATGGGGGAAAGGAACCCATGAGATCAAAAGGCCTATGTGGTAGGGTTTGAGGTGAGAAAAGGGAGAGGAAAAATAATGCAATTGTATTACAATCTCTAAAAGAAGCCGGACATGGGCAAGCCTGCAACTCCAGCACTGATGTCTCAAATGAGGTGAACAGACAGGTTGATTGCTGGCTATCCTAGCCAAAATGGCATGCCCCAAGTTCAGGAAGAGACCTGTCTTAAAAGACTAAAGAACAAAGTGATACTCAATGCCCTTCTCTGGCTTCCATGTACACATCTGTGTGCGCCCATACATGTATATGTACACATATACCTCTCTCCTAGATACAAAACCTCACAGGTGGCAAAATATAAAATAAGGAAGGGAGGAGAGTGGGAGAAATTTTTATCCTGTCTCTCCTTAGTTGTCTCAGCATCTAAAATAATCCTAATATCTTAAATCTGGTATAGCTAATCCTCACACTTGTATTTATGAAGCCAAAAGTTCATCTATCTAAAGAAAAAAAAAGTTCAAATCCATTCCACAGAGGATGTCTTAGCATGTAACAGTGGTGTAATTATAACTGATGGGAGAGCTAAATGCTTTGATGACCTCAGGCATCTTTGTGTAAAATACACTCACTTCAATTGCAGTTTAGAGATCCAGCTGCTCCAATCACCAATTCCTGCCCATCGTTATTAAGTTATAATTAACGCATTAGCATTGTGGATTGGAGTATATGCCAGTATTAGAATGCTTGCCTAACATGAAGACTTCGATCACTTACATCTCCAGTACCATTGTTGTGTGTGTTATGTAAAACTTAACATATTAAAATATGAATACATTATAAAATAGTCACCACAGTAAAGTCAATTAAAATAACAATTACTGAATATGCCTAACATCCTCTCTTCTTTCTTCTTTCCTTAGAGGGGTGTGTGTGTGTGTGTGTGTGTGTGTGTGTGTGTGTGTGTGTGTGAAGGAGCTTATGATCTGTCCTCTTAACACATTTCAAGTATAGATATTAACTATATTTACTTAGTAGCATCACACAGGATTCAGAATGTTTTTATCTCGTGTAATAAACACTTCATATTTTATCTCCCCTCCCTTCAGGTATAGCTAACTATATTCCCTCCCTGCTTCTGTGGGCTTGATTATTGTAGATTCTATCTATAAGTGAGATTCTGCAGCACTTGTCTGTTGGTATCTGGGTTATTTCATGCATCCCAAGTCCTGAGCTCTTTCCCTTTCATATGTGTGGTCATGCTGGAAGATTTCCATCTTTGAATAATATGCACCCCTCAGTGCAGGGGGGAAAGAGAGAGGGAGGGTGACTTTGGTTGTTCATATATCTTGGATACAGGGAATACTATCCCAATACATATGGAAGTGCAGAGATCTCTTTGATATTCTGATTTCATTTCTGTAGCACACGGTCTCCGAGGTGGGACACTGGGCCATGTGGAGGCCCTATTTTAACACTTTGGAAAATTTCCACGCTGTCTCCCAGTGTCTCTACAGGATCCACGATCTTACATATGAAATTAGATGAGCATTCTGATTAGTTATCTATTAATTTAATAGAAAGACATCTATCACTACTTGTTTTTAGAAATACTGTTACCTTCACAGAACATCTTGGTGTCTGTTTAACTGTTTAAAAAAAAAAACAAATTCTATGAAGATTAATTACTGTTTGCAAAGGAGTAAAATCTTGGAGTTTTAACTCTTACCCTTTTCAATGTTAACAGTTCCCAGAATAAAGAAAGAGGATATGGTCCTTCTCTGCAGCAGGAAGGTAGCCACAAGATGAAGGGATCTTAAGTAGAACAAGCAGCTGTTCACTTTGGGGGTTAGTTGAGAGTCACCTCAGAGAGTTCCCACAGACTCTTCAGTTTCTATGTGGAGATACACTTTCTGTACATTTTTCTTACAATCATTTATTCTTGAAAAGAAAGATGATTTTGTAATCATTTGTCACTGGTCTAGTCACCTCTAAATCATGAATTGTATCTGAAGACTTTAGAAGACAAGGTAGAAAATAGGACATATATTGGGGCAAGAGATTTAGGAAAGACAGGAGGGAGATTCATTTATAGACCCAGACCTTATGCCAGGAGTGAATACAGAGTAGATAGGATGGACACTATAAAGCTATTCCAAGGAAAAGGAAATTACAGGTGAGGTAGGATACACAAGAACAACTCCAGCTACCCTCAACTGCCAAGCACCTGATGAAAGGTATAAACTTTTAAAGGTCACATAATCTATATATTTAGAGACATGAGCCAAAATCTAGGTCTTCACTTTTGCTTCTCAATGCTAATTTGCTAAGCATATTAATTCTGCTAAAGTGATCTTTTCTTTTAGAACTGTAAAATTCTGGAATCATGAAAACTGGAATTTTACTCATCTCATTTTCTTAGATAACATTATGCATGCATGAGTTGTTAAGAGATGTTTGAGATGCCAAGTTTATTTTTCTTAGTTGTGAACTTCCTTTCCATGTTCATATAGCTCTTTAAAGCCTGCCTTGCCAACGATTGCATAATGCATATTTAAATGGATAGGTAGATACATGTATAGAACACACACACACACACACACACACACACACACGTTCCTTCTCATGGGTTCTGGAAGAAAGGTCTAGGCCTTGATTCTTATTACAGAAAGGCCCAAGCCAGTGTTTGTTACATTGGTTTGTCTTCGTGATTGCCAGTGTGGTTGCTACCACATTAAAAGAGCAGAAATTCCACTAGTGGGCCCCACATACTTATGCTCAGACACTGAGAAATGTTCAAATGGGGTGGCTGCTGGGTACTTCTGCAGAGATTCAAGGACTGAGATGGGTTTCAGAAATTAAGATACCGAGTCCCCAGTTTATTTCAACATATAGCAAGAATTGAGAAATACAGGTAAAGAACTGAATATACGTCCACAGAGAAGATTCTACGTCAAAGTAATAAAATCAGAATCTCTTGGGCAGGGATCGTCAGTAGACTTTCCTTCATGTTTGTTTTTAGATTGTATCTGGTCTCTATTCATTGTGCAAAGCACTGGGGTTGGTAAGGACATTTTTATATAAATACATAAAGTACTTTGAGTATGAATATACTCAGAAATCTTAATTTATATCCTTCTCACCTCTCAGCATCCCAGTTAGTTCCCTGCTCTTCCCTAGACGTTTTGCCTGCAGTTTCATGCAATGTATACACACGTTATTCCACGTAACGGCATAAAATATTAGGTCTAGAAAGTATGAACATTGAGAAACAGCCTTCCACAGATGGTTTCCTGCAAATAGGTTCATGTGCTTTTAGGGGGTGCCTTGTGCCCCTGCCTGGGAATAACCGCCTTGCCTAAAATGGAGCAACATTTACATGGTAGATCTTTAAGAGTATGTTCTGAACTAATGAATTCCCTGGTGATGTGAACCTCTGGCCTCAGGGGTGTTTATTTGAACAACACAAGTCTTTTTAGAAGTTGTGAGAAAGTTTATGGATAATAACCAGGCTAGGCTGACAATTCCCAGGGCTGAGGCATCTATCTCATCCCACTCCTGCTGCTAATGGCAACAGGAGAGAATGTTGCCTGCCCCACTCTCTCCAGTAAATATCAGTCGCTCATTTTACACGTGGAAGAGATAAAACATGAGGCCTGCAGTGTAGTCTACGACGGGAGTACGTTTTTGATTTGAAATACCAAAACCTGACCCCAAGTTGAAAAATGAGAACCAGAACTTGCCATAGGGGTTTCTGAGCCACATTTTTAGGTGTTCAGGGTACACACCTTCTTCTGGATAATAAGGCATCCTATTGGAAGAAGTTATATACTTCTTAATCAAGGCCTATGTGTTTGAAGCCCCACAACTCTGCTTCCTAAGTTGACTCATTGGCCAAAATAATACTAGGAACTTCTGGTAAATGAGCTAGCTACTGGCAACATTAAGGCTACAGGCATGAAGAAATGAGGTGAGTACCACAGACCACATCAAACAATGGAAGCAAATTTAAAACAAAATGTGGAGGGCAGCAAGAATCCCTGTTGCAGCACTGCATGCATGTGAGTGGTCTGCTGAGTGGACAATGCTCTGCAGACTTTGGCATTCACCAGGGTCTCCTGGTAGCCCCTCAGGATGAGAGCTCTTGTCAAAGCCAGAACCTTCCACACTTGAAACTAGCCTTTCTAGCCAGCCCAGAGAAGATCAAGGCAGCATCGCCAAGCCCAGTGCTGTTCAACTCCCAGTGATTTGGAAGGAAACAGAACCAAGGGCTGATTTGCAGTTGATTTAAGGACCGCTGAGCTAGCACTGTAATTCCTTCCACTTAGATGTGTGCACCTTTCGCCTGTCAGAGAAGCCTGTTCCTGAACAAGAGCGCCATCTATGGGATAAATCGATTATATAGTTTTCTACCCTCGTGTCTGTAATGAACACTACACCTTGAGTTCTCAATGAAGGGAAGACTCAATCCACCAGGGAATTGTTGGCAACGTCTGGAGAAACCGTAACTAGAGCTGAAGTGTGCTGGTTTCCATTGGTACAGGGTACTGATGCAGCCTAACACCTACATCACACACGACAGTGCCTCCAACAGTTCTCCATGCAGATGATAACTGCTTGGAAACAAAAAGTGGTAAAATGTATGCTTAATGACAGGCTGTGATGAGAAAAGATTTATTTAAAGCTTCTCATCCTTACCCACCACGTCATTCAATTTCATCTCATCCTTTAATATTTTGATATTTGAAAAATTTCACCTTCATTTGCTAATGATTATAGATATGCATTATGAGTATAGACAATATTTTTGTATTGTAGAAATTAAAATTAACAGAGACGGAGGAAATTATTACAGCAAAATAAATTTTAATGGGAGAATTTTAGTTACTGGACCCTGAGCTAGAGAACTACTTAGGGTCCATATGATTTGCTTGTCATTTTTCAATAAGCTGGACCCACTCTCATGGATGTTTATGTAGATTTTAAGATGCAGTGTTTAAGCCATTGTGATTGGCATCATAATCATGGAGATATTTATGATAAACACATGACTCGACCCTGAGAACATTTTTATCTGTCTTAGACTTCTCACACAGCACACACATTTAGCAAGCCATCACTCAGTGCAAACAGTGGTTCACTGAATAGGATTCTGCAAGAAGATAGGCCAAAGTTTTGTTCCAAAGCAGGTCCAATTTCTATCCAAAGAGAAATGCATGCTCACAGCTGGCCTTTAAATTTTGTTGTTTATTTGTTTGTTTGCTTTTAGACTAGGCCTCTCTGTGCAGTTCTGACTGTCCTGGAACTTGCTATGTAGATCAGCATGGCCTCAAACTCACAGAAATCCTCCTGAATACTTGGCTTAAAGATGTGCATCACCATACATGGCAAAACTTTGAAGTCTAAGATAGTCAACTTCTGTTGACCAAATTGTGCTCTTTGGAAAAAGAATCAGTGTTCTAGTCACAGAGCCTGTTAGACCCCACTACAGGGAACTCCACTCCAAAGATGTCACCTACAAGAAAGCAAAGGATCTGCCCATTGGCCTGTCAGAATATCTATCTCTTTACAGTTACATAGTGCACCTCTCCTCTAATAAATAAGTAAGCATTGATCTTTCTCATCAAACTATAGCTTGTTGCAGGCTCACGTTTCTGTAATGTGAGCTATGGGAGTGCAGAGATGAATCAAGGAGTTCTACTCAATGAGATTTCCAATGAGGCTTTCTTAGCTGTCTTCTCTAAGTGCAGAGAATTTTTTTCCTTCATGTCATGACATCAAACCCCACGAGTGTGCAGTTAAGGGAAATAGGAATTCCTGAAAGCTATCTACCCATCTATTTTAATATTTTAATATAGCAATTTTGTTAATGAACAATAGCAATTACACCTTGAAAGTCAATGACATCCAACCTAGCTCTTCCGTACAATATCTAAATTTCTATACTATGACCAGAGTAGACAAGTATGTAGAAAGATGTAATTGAGCATCCTAACGTTCATATTAAATGAGTGATGATTTAATAACTTTCTTCTTGAAGTGCCATCAGCAAGAAACCATACGGTTTTATGGAACACTTGATTTATTGGTACTGAAGATTGCCTCAGTGCAGCCAGTTTGCCTCATAATTTGTGGGAAAGAAATAAGATTTAAAATAAATTAGAAAGGAAAAAAATGAGCTGAGGAAAAACTGGCAACCAGCCTTGCAAGAGGGAGAGTCATCACTGAACCCAAAGTACTTTTATGTACTGTGGAGCTGATATATCTGTTTTGAAAAACCTAGCAGATATGTGATTTAATACAGTCCAAGATGTATAAGCACAATAATCTGGGGAAATATTGCGTTGTTCTTTTCCCAAGTAGGACTTGGTAAGATGGCTATAGGAGAATAAGATGAAGGAAAAATACACATAGCAATAGGATAGGATGGGATGGGATAGGATAGAATAGAATATACATAGCAATAGGATAGAATGGGATGGGATAGGATAGGATGGGATGGGATGGGATGGGATGGGATGGGATGGGATGGGATGGGATGGGATGGGATGGGATGGGACTGGATGGGATGGGATGGCATGGGATGGCATAGGATTAGATAGAATAGAATAGAATAGAATAGAATAGAATAGAATAGAATAGAATAGAATAGAATAGAATAGAATAAGCACTATATTCATTCCAAGGTCAGACTTTCCAGCATGTTCAAACACTCATTCTATTCCTGAAGCACAGTGAACACACCTGTGAACCAAGACAACTGGCCAGGTTTGCATCAATTCCTAGATCAGTGCACAACAATTCAATCAAAAATTGAGGAGTTTGATAAAGATTCAAAGACTGAGTTATACACACAAAGTCTTATAAGAATACTATTTGTTAATCAAAATGATGCAGGATTTTGATTTGTTAGAAAAATAGCTCACTTATTCCTGGAAAATGTTTTAATAAATATTAATACTGTGTCTAGATAGTGGTTATAATGCCATGAATATGTAATTGCTTTTGTTACCAATAAATCAAGGTTAGCAGCTAAGCAGTTTGGGCCAATTGCTCAGATTTTTCATGTTCCTTTTGAAAGAGTTGTGTTTATTAAATCATAAGCCATTTGTTAGGAGTTTATAAAGCACCACTGTTTCAGTGGAAAAAGCCCATGCACTTCAAACAGAAAGGCTAGAATATCTGCTCAGCACTTTTCCTTTTCCAGAAAGGAACAGATGACTGAAGTTCTAGAAAATAACAGGTTTTGTAATTCTGTTTTCCAGTAGAATTTTGGAGTCAGAAAAGCTGAAGGGGATTACATGAGGCCATCCAGGTTAAAGCAGCTATGACTAGAACCTTCCAGGGAGTGACATGTCCTGCTGTACACATCCCTGGAATGGATTTAACTATTGAAAACAATGTGGTCTATAGTTAGTATAGAATTTCTAGCACTTGAAATTGTCTACCTTGGCCATAGACTATTGCAAAGCCAGCTCAGATTGTGTGTGTGTGCTCATGTGTGCATATGTGTGTGTGTATGTGTACACACACATGCACATGAATGTGTATGTATGCACATGCACACATTAGTTTATATATATGTGTGTGTGTGTGTCCTCACAGGCACATGCACACACAAGTAGGTTAGTTTATATGTGATTGTGTGTTCACATGTGTATGTCAATTTGCTCATCCTCAGGGAGAATACATAAGATATCATAAGGAGCCATGCTGGTTGTCATCATAAAATGTCTTTTTTTCCATCTTAATACTTTTCTCAATAGGTCTTTAAATAAATATATTTATTAATTTAACTTAAATGTAAATAGCTTTTAATGGATTGGTTCATCTCTTCTCAGCACACGTTTATCTATGGGCAGTGAAAGTCTGACCTTCCAAAGGACATTAGTATCTGAGTGGTCTCATCATATTGTAAGAGGAAACAATGTTTCCTCTTTCATTCATATAAAATTTACTTAAGCAACTGCTTTGTGTTTATATAAAAATGAGCTATTTGAATTTATCTTTATCTCATTCAAGTGTTCGATATTCAACAAATATCACAGAGTTCTTGTGGATACATATATATGTTTTGAGCCTATATGGTAATCCTCAAATAAGACTATGTTCCCTGGGAGGTGTGTGTGGCCTAATGAAATCCCAGCTTCTGACTTTAAGTTAAAATCAACGTGCAGGCAAGTAAGGCTGGAGAACATGTGGTACCTCAAATCATCCATTTAAGTCTTTGCAGGAATTGTGCCCAAGACAGGAGCTAATCATGCTAGCTGCTGGTTGTTAAAATCCACCTTATCAGTCTTGTTGAAAATTGTATTACCATTCGCCCTCCTTAAGCTTGTGGCATTCACTCACTCCATCATTGATCGACTCCATTTTTCTTTTCAAACCTTTAGAGCACACTGCACTTCGGAGTAAATTAGAATGGTCCTATGAGGAAGGTAGAGAAGAGGTGCCCACTGGGTGCACCCTTCAGATAGAGGAACGCCTCAACTGATGTGTCATAGCCCTCTGTCTAGCTGTCACCTCAGGGTGATAACCTGTCACATTTCATCCCTCACCACACTCTTCCTTTGCCACCTGTGTGCTCTGGTCTATCCTTGGCAGCACCACTCCTTTTCTTCTCAGCCCTTCCCATAGATCATGGCACATGATTTATTACTTTCATTTAAAATACTTCCTGCAAAGCAGTCTGGAACATTAGGTTTTAATCTGAACTTTGTTTTTCTCCTCCCCTGCCCCAACCCCACAACAGGACATTTGACCTCTTCAGCTAAATTTTTATCATATATAATATGAGGATATAAATGAACATCTACTCTCAAAGAACTTCAGTGAAGATCACATGAAATAAGTCAAAGTACTTAGTGCACTGCCTGGAACTTTGCAAGGAACCCATAAATCACAGCTATTATCGCCACTGGTCTTTGGAAGACCATAGTCGGACCCAAGAGAGTAAAGCAGCACAAGTTTCATTTTTATTTCTCCATACATATTATATTTTAATCTACAAATGAGGGAGGTATCTCTGTTAAAGTGATAAATAGAACTGAAAAAAAACAGTGCAGGATGTGATCTCATATGTTGTTCAACATATAGCATAATTATCCTATATGTATTCAAATCATGAGTTACTCTCTGATCTTCTCTCCGATAGCATGTAGGAAGCACTTCATCTTCAGGGTTTTAGTCTCATTGAAGTCTTCTTAAATGGGCTTGACTTCTCTCCATCTCTTTGTGTGGTTGGGGTATGTACTCGGAATTTGAGTTTTGAGTATTGATCAACCATAAAGCTCTTTCTTCATTCAATTCTTCCAAGCTATACTTAAGCACCTGCTACACCCATTAAGCCCTATCGTTCATCTATCAAAAATTTCCAAAGCACTATAACTATTTCATTAAAAGATTTTTAAAACTGTATCCACTACAATTAAACTCTCCTTGCTCATCAGACTCAGAGCTAAAGGAGCAATATTTCTGTGTGTTCCTTTTGCAGTCAGGAAGATCATCTTGGAAGAAAGGCTGGTCAAAACTTAATAGGTATACCAAAATTTTGTTTTTGGTTTAAACACATTTTTTTTCATAATTCTAAAGAACAAGAAATTAAAAATCAAAGTTGTGGCAGGATTTGTTTCCTGGTACAATCTCTCTCATTGGCTAGTTTCATATCATCTACTCACATGGTGGTGAGAGAGACATTGTGACTTAAAAGGTAAATGATACTGTAAGGTTTTAAAGCATGTAACATTGTATTCTGACAAGTGCAGACACAGTTAAATGTTGCCTTCATCAAACAAATTATCATATTTATCATCTCACATCTACTTTTGTGTGTGTGTCAAGGAATGATCATTGAGCCAGCAATCCTGAGTACAATATATTATTAATTATACTCATCCTGTTATATACCTTTATTTAGATTGACTCATTTTCCACATCTGTGTCTCAGTATCATTTGACCTATGTAGGTCATTCCATCCCCCTCTTACCACCTCTAGTAACCAACAGTTTTCTTAACCTTTTTATGTTTTATAGTTTACTTCTTTTTTTTTTTCTGTATGAGAATCCATATAGAAAGTAGGTCAATGGGGAATTCTTGTCTATGCTTGGCTAAAAGACCAAGCCTTTACTGTGACATTTATAGTTGACTAGCTATGATGGCCATGAAGAGTCATCATAAACTTGAGGTGAGTATTTCTTTTTTACTTCTGATGATTTTCAAAGACAGCATTTTGGGGGCATCTAGAGAGATATGTGTTTTATCTTATTAAAAATAGTTTTCTACATACAATATATTCTGAACAGTTTTTCCTCCCCCAACTCCTCCCAGTTCTTCATCATCTCCACTTCCACCCAGACCTACCTCTTTTAGGTCTCTCATTAGAAAATAATTCTCTTGTGCATGTCTAAGGAATTATTTGAGGAAGAGTAATAAAATAAGATTAAAGAAAATTAAATACATTGGAATTGGACAAAACAAACACACAGAAGAAATATAGACAAAAATAAAATGCATGAGAAATACATATGCACACCCTCAGGAATCCCATAGAAATATAAAACTGGAAACCATAATATATATACATGAAGGCCCTCTATGGTTAAAAAGAAAATGTCCTTATAGAACATTATGAGACAAAGAACCTCAAAAGATGCTAGTGAATTGATTTTGTGCTGGCCATCTACTGTTGAACATCAGCTCTTGAGCTCTACCTTTAAGAGTAGTTTGTTTCCCCAGTGAGACTTGCTAGTAGAAAGCTATTTGTTTTTTCATTTGCGAGTGTTTATCATTAGCTAACATTGCTTCCGTGTCAGGCAGGGGAATGTGTGTCCTCTTTTTGCCTCAGCTCTTGGACTGTAACTGGTATAGACCCGTTCTGGCCCTGTACCTGCTGCCAAGGTCTCTATGAGTTATTCTGTGCATTGGAACTAATGTGTTTAGAAAGCTTTGTTTCCATAATGTCCTCTACTCTCTCAGGCTCTTAAAGTCTTTCCAACTTCTTTTATGGGTTCCCCAGGCCATGAGGACAGGGATTTGATAGAGACTTTCTACTTAGAGCTGTGTTTCAAGGTTTCTCACTCTTTACATATTGTCTATCTATGGGTCTCTGCATCTGTTCCCATCTGCTTCAGAAGGAAGCTTCTCTGATGATGGCTGAGCAAAGCACTGATCTGTGAGTGTAGAAGAATGTCATTAGGAGCCATTTTATTTCTGCAGATCAGTAGCATTCAATTTTGTCCTTGATGCCTGCCATATATGTAGTCTCAGGTTCTTGGCCACCCCAAGCAGTGTCAGGTATGGTTTCCAGCTCAGGAACTGGGCTTCAAATCCAATCAAAGATTGGTTACTCCTACCAGCTTTGTGTCACTATTGCAGTAGCATATCTTGCAGGCGCTCAGCATTATAGATGGAGGGCTTTGTAGCCATGTTGGTGTTTGTCTTTCTTCTTTGGTAGCATGCAGAGACCCTTACAGCACCATGAACACTAGTCTATAAGCCTGATGGCTCTAGGAAGGCACCAGCTCAACTTCCCCATGACCACTGAGGTACGTACGTCTCAGAATTCACCACAGAAACTCAGCACAACTTAAAAAGCTTGAAGGACTGAAATGTGAAGAGCAGCTGTACCCACAAGTTGCCCAGTGCTGGGTCCTGCCCCCTTTCCCTTTTCTTTGATAACTGTATCTCCCTGGAAGCTTTTCCAAACCCTCACAGCTTACAGTAAATCTAAGCATCTACTTCCCAAGAAGCAAAATTGTCAGTTTCTCCTTTCCATCCTTGACAGCTATGAAGAAATGAATATCTGTTTTCCAGCTCTGCCTGCAACAAATCCAAAAACCAACTCTTGCTGTCCTTTGGCACTATGCCATATGTGTCCCAACTACCCGAGAAGCTTAATCCCACCATATTGGACCACACAAGTCTGAGGAAGCCATTGTCACCAGACATGAAATACTACTGCTCAGTTCTGAGGTGGGTGTCTATTCTTACACCATTGTCTTTGAGCACTGAGGTATGCTAGTGTATTACCCATTCAATTCATACATACAGTCAGGATTGAAGGACTTCCTCAGACTCACCAGAAGTATTAAATATAACACAGAGGCTACTAATAAAGTTTAAAGCTTAGGCCTCTTGCTGGGGCAATCTCCCAGCTAGTGTTTAAACTTAACCCGATTATTCTAGCCTACAACCTTCCACATGGCTAGCTCCATGCATTTGCTTGCTCCACTCTGGTCCTGTTCCTTAGTGCTTCGGCTTTTTTTTTTCTCTCTGCTGAACATCAGCTCTTGAGCTCTACCCTTAAGAGTAGTTTGTTTCCCCAGTGAGACTTGCTAGTAGAAAGCTATTTGTTTTTTCATTTGCAAGTGTTTATCATTAGCTATCATCCTCCTCTGCCTGGAAGTTCTCAGGCAGAACTTGCTGTAGAGCTACTGGCCAGCCCTCAGATCTTTACTACAACCATTCAGCTGCAACACAACCTCTGATAGATGTCTAGATTGCCTTTAGGCAGGTAAGGAAGTATGAATATTTACAAAAACCCAGTGATGGGCCATAGAAATGGCAATACCAAAGTCTTGCCTCCATTTTGCTCTCTGCCAGTGCAATATTAACTGAAAATACAGAGACACAGCCTCACACAATATGAAGAAAGGTTATCCCAAAATCTCAGGAAAAAAAAAATTCCCTAAAGCACGTGATGGTAACGGCACAGAAGTGGCACAGGATAGCCCTTTGCTTGACTTATCCTCTTGTTCTCTTCAACACTGCCCCATCCACTCCCACACTCCAGTCTTGAGTCCTTTCCTTGCAGAGTAGAGGTGACCACATCCTTGTTTTCTTAAAGACTTGCTGCTTCTGACTGTGGGCGTTCAAGTTTATTGGTTTTTCTTCAAAATGTAGAAAAGTTTATTTTTGACATATTACTCTAGTACAACAATATTTTATTTTTCTCTTTTGTTCAGAAGTGTCTTGTCCCTCACCCCTGACTTACTTCACAGACCTGCCATGGATCCAGTCCATGAGTGTTTATTTGAATAGTAGCGTAAATGTACCCATTAGTTGTGATGTTCAGCCCAGATTAAGAATACTGTTGTTAACCTTCTGGTCTTCTTTGGCTGTTTGTTATTTTAAATTCTGACCTGCCCCTTCCAGTTTAGCTGAATTATAACCAAAAATATACTCAAATAAATATGTACAAGAGCCAAGCATATTCTTCTAACCGCAAGTGAGAGAAAAGCTATAAAAACAGATTGGAGAGTCCCATTGCATACTGAAAGTGAGTGATGTACCAAGGGAATCATCAGAGGACAGAAGGGAGTCTAAGGTCTAAGCTGGCCCTGGTGCTCCTTGAGCATTTAGTTCTCAATGTATTGACTTCGCCTGTCTAAATTAAAGGAGTTCACAGCACTGAGAGGGTTCCAGATTAGCCCAAACACAGATTCACAGGAAGTGGAATTGCTTCTGAGTGCCCTACCCAGGATGCAGTTCTGTTGACTCATCAATATACTGATAAGCCACCATGTCAGTCTGCTCTGTTCAATCCCTCCCATTTCTTATAAATTACCTAAATTTGCCTTGATGGATCAAAAAGGTGTAGTAAGGAAGAATGTATCTTGAGTCTTAAAAATATGGGCATTAAAAAACAAAACAAAACAAACAAAAAAAAAAACCTTCCTTGGAAAAAGAACAGAAGGAAAGAAAACATCTCCACTCATGTTACATCCTCACACTATCTGGTTCTGATAGCCCAATTTTTTCAATAAGGAAAATAAAAACATGGAAGAATTAATATGTAAAGACTCTGTACTATCATTTAATAATAGTAGGGAAGACTTACCATCTATTATTGCATTTATTTAAAGCCTGACAGACAGAAACATTTTTTAATTCCATTCTGCATAGAAAAACTCACTATGTTCTCTAGGTCTTGCAACCCCAGTTACTTAACACTGGGTACAAGAATTAAACCTGACTCGGAACAGGAGTCCCAATCGCCACCTGGGACTTCCTTTTGCTTGACCAGGGAACATGGTTGTTAGCAAACCTTTCAAGGGCCATTTATTAAAGGAGCATTTTAAAATATGTTTGGAAGACTTTCAGATCTATTGGTGTAATAACTTGTTTATTAGAGTGTAGCAGTGTGGTGGACCACACTTCGTGACGCAAGGAAACAGCAAGTTTCTTTCAATGGGCAGCTGTTTGCAAAGTGGTTCACAGTTATGCTGACTGGACCATGTAAACTAAAGGGAAAGAAAGAATGCTTTCAGACTCTCTTTCCTTCTCCCTTATGTTTATTGATTTAACCCTCCAATGACAACAGATACTTAAGCCATAACTTTAAGCTCTCGAGGTTAAATTTCCTTGGGGCGTTTGATAAAAACGTAAAAATATTCTCTGTAGTCATATGTTCACAGTGCCCCTTACATTTTCCAAGACTCAGAGAAGTCCTAATGAAGTATGTCTCCAAATTTTCTGTACTCAAGAGAAGAGCAAAAGTAAAAGAATGACAGTAGCAGGGAGTATCCTCAGCATTCTACATTGCATTGGCCTCTCAGAGAACTTCAGCCCCATGATTGAGGCCAGTCCTCTCAAGTATCAGAGTTGAGTCCTGCTGCAAGTGTGGCTTCCAGAAAGATTTGTGGGGACTACAGCACAGCTGTGCTGCACTGGACAAATGATGTACCCCAGTACTGCACTGCGCTTTATCTGCGAAGATAGGCTCCTCCTTCTAATTTGCATGTGCAGGATCATAGATGTGCTCTGTGATACCTGATCCCTAGATTATGTTGCAATCAGAAATGGCAGGTCTATGTAAACAGGTCCCTCAGTCACGAGGATAACAAGGCCTAGCTCAGCTCATACTACACCCTCCCAGCCTTGGGAGGCTCAGAACCATTAGACATCCTAAGTATAGATCAATCTATGTCAAAGCGTTTCCTTCTGTCCCCTCTTCCTTCTGCAGTTAGGCAGTCCCTGAGACAGTTGAGAGGTGTTTCTTGCTATTAACCATAAGTTCAGTTTTCTTGTGATTATTTTTCAGAACATACACTTGATACAACCAAGAAACAGTTTCTCCTTTCCTTCACAGTTTCTTACTTGCTCTATGCAAATGCATGCGGTATCTTTAACATAATAACTATATTTCCTTCTAATAATAAAGGTAAGACTGGTTTACCCTTTCCAGGAGTGGATAGCATGCGCTGAAGCTTGTTATTATAACTTATATCGCTGCTTTGAATTCAGTGCTAAATAAACTATGGATTTAGTGAATGGAAACACATTTTAAGAATATTTCTGGAGCAGTGGTTATTTCTAATGCAGTAGTTCACATCCTATGGGATGATACCACCTATGAGTCATATGTCAGATATTTGGCATATCAGATATGACCATTGCAGTTCATATCAGCAGCAAAATTAGTTATGAAGTAGCAATGAAATAATTTTATGATTGGGAGTCACTACAACACGAGGAACTGTATTAAAGGGTCACAGCATTAGGAAGGTTGAGAACCACTGACCAAAGACAGAAAGGGGTGATGTCTGCTCTGGACTGGCAAGCTGCTCCTAAGGAAGAGATGGGCACCTGATTACTGTTGGGATTTGGGATTATCTGACTTGACTCATCTGACTCCAGCTTCTCATTAACAAGCAAACTGTCCTGAGGAGTCAAGAGAGATGAGCATCAATGCAAAATCACAATCCACAACGGATTTCAATATCTTTTAATCAATACCCTACACATTAACACACATGCAAAGCCTTGGATGTTTTAGATCTGGCGGTGGGGGAGTGAAGAAATTCAATTTTCTGACCTTAAGAAGTAGGATGTAAGGTGAACAAGGTTTTACCTACCAATAATCTCAGCACCTGGGAGGCTGAGACAGAAAGATTATCATGAGTTTGGGCCCAGCATGGGTTATACAGTGTGTTCTAGGTCAGCCTGTGTCCTTATTGCATGTGTCATGTGCCATGCTCTTCAGGGATAATTTCCATTATTATACTGTTCTGGGATGCCTCATAGCCAGAAGACAGCATCTTTCTTTCCCAGAATATGTCACATCATTTCTATATTTTTAGGCCAAGAGTTGCATGCTATATTCTGCCATGTGACAGCTGAAAAGACACACCCAGACATTTCTAGATCAGTAACCCTTTTTCCAGACAGCATAAACAGGGCTCTATGTGCACTGTCTATGTTGGTTCTATAATTTTAGAAGGAAGAACTTTAACACACCTCAGAAGCCCTAATGGTAGGTCTTAGGCAGGTTTGATGTATCCTTGAGGCATGTTTTGATATTGTTAGTCTGTCCATTTGGGCACCCTAGTGAATTGTTTCCAAAGAATTCAAATTCAGCACACCTAGGTTTTTTTGTTTTGTTTTGTTTTTTACTTTATTGGACAACATAACAAAAATAAAATGTGTCTTGGTCCAGGAGAATAATAGGAAGCAAAAGAAAAGAATTCAGGAGAGCAGACCAGTGGCCTCAATGAACACGAAGAGCATTACTGTGCAGAGGGCTCTTCTGTCAATAATGACCATGTCTAGAAAAGACAGCTGCTACTGAGGACCACAGCATTTATGGAAATGTCGCCATCCTGATGGCAAAATGCATAGTTAGATGGTTTCTATGAGTGTAGCAACAAATGTTGTCAGATCCCTTCTATTATAATGTTTTATTTGGAATCATATGTAACACATTTTGTTGGTGAGACTTGGTACTTTGACATTAGAAAATCAATGTGCATTTTTATTGTTGAGGAAAATAAATAATATAATTTTGAATGGATCTAAATGTAGATAATCCCTCTCAACTAAGAAGTCCCTCAACTTGCCTGAAGTGCTTCATAAATGTCATTCTTCTTGAAGTCAAATACTTCCTCCTCCACGCAGGTGAACATTATGAGAGAATATATTCCTCATACACGTTGCTGGAAACACTCAGCTGGCTGTCTATCTTCAAGTCAGACATACAAAAGGATTTGGAAAAAATATTAAAAGTAATGAGAAAGTAGGATGCAAGAGAAGTTAAATTTTATAATAATTCAATGGTTGATTGACAAGCTAGAAGAAAATAAGATTATGTAAAAGCAGCTCATACCAACTGGGAACAAGAGAAGGAAGAGGAGGAGGAGAGGACAGGAGAGGAGGAGAGGTGATCTTAGTTTATAGATTACTTTAAACACTTATAAAAGGTTTTCCTTACTAGTAATGTGTCTTACTTATCTTTGATGGCTTCATTTTAGCACAGTGTTCAATCTGTGTAACTTGTTATTTACTTCATGAGTGAATCCATTCTTTTGCTTATCTCTTAATTCCAGTCCTCTGAATTTGGACTTATTAGTAATATAATGAATATCATGAAACTCACAGTAAGTAGATTATACAGTGATTTCTAAGCGGCATTATCTAATCTCATGCATGATAGACACAGAATGTTTACTCCAATATTGTATAAAGAGAAAATGCCAGAGGATACCCATGTAAAACATTAATAGAATTCACACGCATACACATGCCCCATTATGATAAGGAGCTGAATGAAAAGCTGGAATGAAATGTAGCTTTAATCAAAGCTTGCCCAAAGGGGCAAAGCTTCAGGGATAGAGGTCTCCATCTTAAAATTAAAATGAGCTGAATTCTGGCAAGATTTTGAGTGAGGTAAAAAAATGGATTTAGTCTTAGAATCTAAATACAAGTTAAGTTGCACAAATTTAGGCATTTTAGATCTCAAAGAAGAAGATCCAGTGTAGGTCCTGTGAAATTGCAAGATATTAGTTAAAATTGTTTCAAACCTGTAGCTTTGTGGTAATTTGCTATATGTTATTACAGTCGAAGCACAGCCTCACACAGGGTGTATGGGGGTCCTTCTGCCTATTGCCGGCCATGGCCAATCTCTTCATTACAGAGCAGTGAAAAAATTTGTTCCAGTATTCCAAACTTTTCCAGTGGAGCAAAATGGAAGAACACCAGCTGTCACAGTAGAAATTTAATTAGAATAATTGGAGTTGGGAAGATCAGCACAAACTTATTCTGAGATAAAACAGCCACGGGCAAGGCTTAACTAAGTTTTCAAATCTACATAGTCTCCAAGTGATTCCTTGAAAAACATTGTGTAAATCTGAAACTAAGGTATAGGATGAGTTATGGGATTCTGTAAATTCTCCCAAGTTTCTACCAGAAAACAAGGAATTATAAGGTAGTGGAAGGGGTTACTGTTAGCCTCATAAAATTTCTGTTAATCAGAATTCAAAATTGATTAGTGGTCACTCAGCTGTAGACTACAGTTTGCAGTTTGAGGTTGGTTTTTTTCTCTCTCAATTTCTTTCAACAATTTGGGAATGCATGCTATATTTGCATTTAGTGTAAGGGACTCTACATTTGCAGGGAAGAAGAAAAGTAGGGCTTATACAGAGCACATGACTGATTTCATAATTTAAAGTTGATGACTTTCTCTGTTCGCTTGGTTGATGGTGCCATAAGCTATTATGGTAGTGTGTCTCAGGGGCCCAAAGATGTGGAGAAGATGGGTCCTGTATGACTTTCCATTGAGAAACATTTTTTAAACATTCATCTTATATTCTGCTGTGCATCGGTAATTCTAGCTGATGGATACAGCAAGTCACCAAGCAACCAATACATAGGAGCCCAAACTGCCTACTTCCAAGGACATGAAATTAGGAAAACTTTGTAAAGATGACAATTCCCTGTGGACATGTGATATATCTCCTATGAGCAGCGCTGTGTTGAGAACGTCATATTTACTGGGCTTCAGAGACCTGGGGGAGTTCAGGACAGAGGAACCTATTCTAGGTGCTTTCTTGGTATTTCAGAGAAATCTGCTAATTTCTTGTTCAAGGAAATAAGCTCTTGTTTCTGAGAAGCCAATATACCTTGTAAGGATCTGACAGCAGTAATTAAGGGTCTCAGAATCTTAGTGGGTAGGAATGTCAGCTCTTCTCACTACCAAATCAATGACTTGGCAAGAAGTATCTAATGGCACTGAACCAGTTGCTATCAATTTGCAGCAATCCTTGTACTTACAGGCTTACTCTAACTTCATGCACCTTGAGAGAAGCAGAAACGTTAGTACGTACCTACCTTATAAGACATCCTGTCTGCCTCATGAGCGCTTCATAGTTGAAGTTCATGAAGTAGCTATTATCCTAACTAGGAAACAAACAAACAAACAAACAAACAAGTTACCATCTTAAAAACTTGCACACACCCCCATACCCCTTCAAATGATACTCTTTAGTACAGTATTACTTAGATGTCTTCCACAGAAGGTAGTATATGCACAGCATCTCTTTAGGGAAATTAGCTAGCATCTTTGCAGGGACAATATGACTTTCATAAATAGCTAAATTGTTTAGTCCCAAAGAGCAAAAGTAAACTAAACAGAAAAAAGTACTTAATGTGTCTCATACACTTGCATTGGCATCTGAATTTATGAGTTCTAGATAATACGAATTTATAAAATTAAAATTATAAAATAATAAAAAATTTTCTTCAAGTATTCCAGATGATATCTGTGGTGTGACTGCATTATAACCAGTCTTTTATTTCTTGCCCATCATTATCTTGGTCTCAGTCCTTTGTATGAATCTAAAACAATTAATAGTAAAAAAAAAGTATCTTTAAAGTATATCTTTTATTTAAAAACAATATTAGAAATCTAACTTCCCAGAGAATTACCTCTTTTCAACTTCTTTTAGACCTTCACAATTTCATTTCCCTGTCCTTGTGATTTGGCCACAGCTAGTCTACTTAATGTTAATTTTAAAAACTATCTTAATATATAAGTTATTTTATGGCATGTCAAATAACAAGTGCAAGTGATTAAAATCTCTGTTTTCTTTGCAGGATGCTTTACATTTTCAAACAAATGCCACAGACAAAGTTCACATATCTAGTGAGTATTTAGGTAAATCCATCTGAATAAGGAGTGTGTGTGGGTGGGGTAGGGGGGTGGGTATGGGTGTGTGTGCGCATTCACCCCCCACCTAAAATTCTGGGTGCCTACAATTCCAGTGAACTGAATTTGGCTACTCTAGAATGTCCAACACAGACATGGGTTAGGCTCATGGATTGAAAGGGAATACAGAATTTACCAAGAGGAAAGGATTTTTGTTGTGCTTATAGTAGTAGTAGTTGTCGTTGTCATAGTCATAATTGTTGTTGTTGTTGTAGACAGCCTTCAGAATTTTTATGGACCAAAAATTTTGTTTCCCTGGTTCTACTCCTCTATCATCCCTCTATAAATCTGGAGAAGGCATGGAGTCAGGTCCTAAGCTCTATGTAAAGAGCCTTTCTATGTAAAGAGCCTTCTAGACTCATGGAAAGTTATCTTTAAATGTTACATCACATTCCCCTAGAATGTATTGTAAAGCCTCTTGTGGCCATAGGATTGGGGTATGCATTAGGCTCTACACTGGTGACTGATAACCATAAAAGTCCTGGCTGAATTACTGCAAAACAACCAATGCTGCTCAGCACTTGGCCCAGGATCTCAGCTGGGATTTTTCCCAACTACTTTTAATCTAAAGATCACACTCTTGTAGCTC
Source organism: Mus musculus (assembly GCF_000001635.26). Classification (NCBI taxonomy): domain Eukaryota; kingdom Metazoa; phylum Chordata; class Mammalia; order Rodentia; family Muridae; genus Mus; species Mus musculus. The sequence continues at coordinate 26,453,879 of NC_000081.6, read as the reverse complement.
TTTGGTGAAGAAGGTCCTCAAAAGAGGCTTTGGCCATGAGTATTCTGAATTTAGGCTAGAATTTGTAGACAGATGTTATCAGCCATGTTTCCATTACTCTAGCAAAATGTAGGATAATGAATTTGAAAAGAGGAAAGGTCTATTTGGACTCACAATTTTAAATGTCTAAGTTATGGCCAGTTGAATCTCTTCTTCGGAGCCTCACTAAAGTGAAACATCCTATGCACCCGATCTTTTAAAGATTCTACTATATCCCAACAAGTGTCACAAGCCAAGGAGCAAGTCTTTAATTATAGGTGTTTAGGAAACACTTTCTCAAAGCATGGGAATCAGTTACACAATGCAGCTTACCTCACTCCTTTACCTGTGTGGAAGTGTGTTCTAATTGAGTCACTAAGTTCTTTCTAATATGTGTCGCTATGGCCATATGACACATAATCTAGGAACTGGTAGATTCGTATCATTTTTATCCAACTTTCAAAAGTAATTCCCAACTCTGTTTCCTGATAAGTAAGGGTTGTTGTTTAAGTTACATTTTTGCATAAGCATTTTGCGTGAAACCAAACAATAGGAGTTAGCATGCATGATGAAATTTATCTGCCATGAAAACAGCCAGCATGAAACAACGTGCCGGGCTCTCGTTGCTCAGAAAGCAGACGGTATCTGTGTTGATTCCTCCCATCTTTTTCAAATGACAAGAAAAGACTTATAATTATTCATAGGAATCTAGGTATTGCTGTTTGAAAATAACATTTTGAAAAGTCAAAGCAATTCTGTGATCATTTAACCCAACCTGTTTGTTTTGCAGGTAAGAAATTATTGTAGATTTTTCTTCTTTTGCAGTGTGTCTGTCTCTCTGTGTTGCTCTTTCTCTGTCTGTGTGTCTTTCATGTTCTTTGTCTCTTTCTTTCTCTACCTATTTCTTTATTTCTCTTTCCTATCTAACAATCACATATACCCAAACTCCACTGTGCACCTTACACTCTCTTAAAGAACATTTGTGGGCATGTAACCAAAGACAGATCAATACAATGTACTTGTCCAACTTCTGAATTGGTGATGTAAAGAAACAGGGTTTGAAGTGGTTAATACTAATTGACAGCTTGCAAGAATCCAGAACTATGTAACAGACAAGTATTTGGGCATATCTAAGAGGGAGTTTCTCGAGGAGTTATGTTGAGGTAGGATGATCCACCTTAAATGTAGATGGCACCATTTTAAGGGATGGGGGTCCTAAACTAAAAATGCAAGCACACAAAACAAAACAAAACAAACAAACAAGCAAACAAAACTGCCCAGAAATCTAGTTGATCACAAGAATCTATTGCTTTCTGCTTCTAACTGCTGATGAAATAAGAACTGCTTCTTTCTCTATGGTTTCCTTGCTATTATGACCCTGAGAACCAAAATAAACTCTTTCTTCCTTGGATTGCACTGTTTTTTGCAACAAGAAAATGACTGCTACAGAAAATTAGTACTCAGAAATGGAGCCATCACAGTTATAAACCCAGCCACACAGTTCTCAGTAAGGTTTTGTGGGAGGAATGGGGAAGAGTTTAGAACTATGAGCTTTAAAGAACTTAGAATAACTCATTGCTGGTGGAACAGCAAACTTCTAGGGCCATTATGAATACAAGTGCTATGGTTTCTCAGTATGATGGTTTAAATAAAATGAACTCTATATATTCATAGGGTATGGCACTATTAAGAGGTATGGCCTTGTTGGAGAAGGTGTGATCTTGTTGGAAAAGTTATTTTTCGGTCACTTCTGCTGCCTGAAGATCAAGAGCTAGAAGTCTCAGCTCCTTCTCCAGTACCATGTCTGCTTACATGCCATCATGGTTTCCACCATGGTGATCATGGACTAAACCTCTGAAACTGTAAGCCAGTCCCAATTATAAGAGTTGACATGGTCATGATGTCTCTTCACTATAATAGAAACCCAAACTAAAACACTCAGAAAGCTGGGAATCTCAAGATCCAGATCTGCCAGGTCTTGGATACATACCCAAAGGATGTTCATTCTACTGCAGAGACACTTGCTCATCCATGATCACCCACTGCTGCTCTATTCATAATAGCCAGAAGTTGAAAACTGCCTAAGATGTCCACCAACAGATAGATAGATAATGAAAATGTGGTACATTTCTACAATGCAATATTATCCAGTTGTTAAAAAAACATAAATCATGAAATTCACAGGTGAATAGATGTATCTAGAAAATATCATACTAAGTGAGGTAATCCACACCCAAAAAAGACAAATATGGTATATATTCTCTTATGTTTGGTTGTTACCTTTTAAGCCTTTGATGGGAACGCTGCAATCCCTGTAACCACAAAAGTTAGGTATAGAGTAAGGGACTGGGGGAGGGTATCTCAAGGAAGGGGAAACAGAATATATAATTGTGGAGAGGTAGTGAGAGATTTGAATGGAGGACCAAAAGGAGAGGATGAGGGAAGACAGTAGTAAAAGAGGAAGTACGGGGAGGAACAAGTAACATCAAGGGTCACTTGAGGAGTCATTGGAAACCTACTGACATGAAGCTTCTAGTTTATGAAAGAAACCTGAGGGAACTCATCAAATAATAGAGGATACATGGCCACACAACACAAATTTAGCCATCAAGTGAAACTCCGAGTTCCAGTATCTGATTGCATCTAATCCAGTTGTTGGCCAAAGGAACCATAGGGAAATCTCTGAACAACTTGACATAGCCAAAGCTGTGAGTTGCTCTAAGCAGAGTAATGGCAAGGCTCTACTGCTGAAGACAATACTTACATATCTCATTGAACACAAAGAAGTTGAGCTGGTGCCTAAATAGATGCTCCACTGCTACTGACTGCTGTTTGTGGTACTGTACATAGCATAGGAAGAAGGTAACACCAACTCAGCTACAAGCCCTTCAATCTATAATGGGGATCTATCTGATGATACTTCTGCCCCCTCTTGCAAGATGTAGGTGCAATCGTGGCATAAACATTGTGGTAATAAGTAGGGCTGTCTGATTGTGTTTATGGCCCATTCCATGAGATGAAAACCCACAACTGACACTGCTCAGGTGATCAGGAACCCGACATTAGATAGGCTATGGGCCTAGGGTAAAACAAAATGTTATTGTTCTACTAAAGAAATAAAGCAATAGAATAAATTACTCTAATTATATTCTTCTGTATCCCTGGGTCAGTGTCTTGCTCAGCCATCATAAGAGACACTTCCTTCTAGAGTGGATAAGAACTAATAAAAAGACCTACAACTGAACAATGTGCAGAAAGTGAGAGACCTTGGAACACTCAGTTCTAAATAGGAAGTTGTCATCAAATCCCTCTGCTCAGAACTCAGGGAACTGTGAGGAAGAGGAGGTAGAAATATTGTAAGAGCCAGAGGGAATATATGACACCAAAGAAATAGTGTGTTTTCCAGACATGATAGGGCTAATTTATATATGAACTTACAAAGTGAGGTAATATACACAGAGCACCAAAAAAATGTGCCAATGCTGTGAGGGAAAAGTAGACTTAGAATTCCATGTTATAAGCATAACGTAGGGGGCCAAAGTGAGCAGGAGGAAAACCACCATGCAGTGGGATATGTAGATAGTGGAGGTTTAGCCCATGAGGTTTTAGAGGGAAACAAGGCATCTATTGGAGACTTAGCTAAAGGTCATTCATGTTATATTCTGATTAAGAATCGACTCCGTGCTACTCAGCTCCTAGGAACTTAAAGAAGGCCGAATAAAAATGATGGATTAACTCATTTGATGGAGTAGTTTCGAGACAAGTTGGCATTCATGCTGTGGGGTGACTTCTTATCCTATTCAGATGTACAATGAGCAGCAGAGAAGGATATGAAAAACTCTGAAGCTTGGCAGAGAAAGGCATGCGAGCAAGTTCACAACTGGAAAAGGAACACACAGATAAAGCATTGGGAAGGGTTCCCCAAGGGAAGGCTTATCCCACATAGTTAAAAGCTTATCAATTTGTAAATCCACTTGAAAGGAAAAAGCCTGAACAGGAAATGTACTAAAGGCATTTCCTGATTAAAAAGGAAACTGTCCAGGAAAACATTTCCTTGAGGTCAGTAGACACTGGGCAAAGTACCTGTGACCCAAGGAGGCCAAACTCAATTTGGGGCTGGCAGCAGAACTTTAGTATAGTGCCTATGGTACTTGTTTTCCAAGAGTGAAAAGTCCAAGATTAAGAGAGCCATGAAATCTTTTATCATCATTCTAGAGAGGCAATGAGGACAAACAATATGTGGCAGGGTCAGAGTTCCTGCGATGAGGCCTGGAGAGATCATGTGTGAAGTGTTGGAAGTGAAGCCTAAATTCCCTTGGAGACCTGGGATGGTGGACATGATAGGGACATGAGATGCCTGCGAGGAAAGATGCAGAGGTGAAGCAGAGCTGGGTCAAGAGAGAGACTATGTGTGCTCCAAGCACCAGGGATAGAATAATGCACGGGCCCCTCCCTTTGGAGAGCAGATGATTCCATCAGGTAGCTTCAAGGTTTGCTATTGTCTCTGCTGGGTTTTGGTCTTGCTTTGGTGTGATCATTTCCCTCCATGCCTTTTAGTATGAGAATGTTCACTAAGTGTCATTATATGTTGGGAGTATGCAATATTCATCATCTTCTTCTTCTTCTTCTTCTTCTTCTTCTTCTTCTTCTTCTTCTTCTTCTTCTTCTTCTTCTTCTTCTTCTTCTTCATCCAGGAGCTCAAATTTCAGGGATTGTCTAAGCCTAAGAAGAAAATCTGCACTTAGACTTTTGAACAGTTTGTTGAAATGGTTAAAGTCTACGGAGACTTTAAAAGTTAGGTGGAATACATTTTGCATTATGAGATAGATATTATCCCATGGGGATAAGAACTGGAAAGTTGAGGCTTAGAAATCATACCCCTGGTTGTAACATGAACAATGAGTGGATTTGTGAGAGATAGTGCTTATTGATGAGTTGATACTGTCTGTAAGAGAGTTTTTAAATTGTGTGAACAGGGCTGGGATGAGCCACCTTAAATGTGTGCAGAATCATCTCAGGATGTGGCTCAAGGTTGAACTAAAAGAAGAAGAAGAGACAGCTATATCAGGAGCCTGATATGGATGTCTCCTGAGAGACTCTGCCAGTGCCTGGCAAATACAGATGTGGATGCTCACAGTCATGCATTGGACAGAGCACAGGGTCCCCAATGAAGGAGCTAGAGAAAGTACCCAGGGAGCTGAAGGGGTTTGCAGCCCCATAGGAGGAACATCAATATGAAATAACCAGTACCCAGAGCTCCTTGGGACTAAACCACCAATCAAAGAAAACACATGGTAGGACTTGTGGCTCTAGCTGCATATGTAGCAGAGGATGACCTAGTCAGTCATCAATGGGAGGAGAGGCCCTTGGTCCTGTGAAGGCTCTATGCACCAGTATAGGGGAATGCCAGGGCCAGGAATGGTAGGTTGGAGAGCAGTGGGAGCGGGGAGGGGATAAAGAAAAAAAAAACAGAAGAAAGAGATCTGAGTACCATCATTCATTTCTCTGTCTGCTTCCTGACTGTATATGCAAAGAGACCAGATGCCTCCATCCCCTCCTGCCACCATGTCTTCCTTCCCTGACTGGATGGATTATACCCTCAAACTATGAGCCACAATAAATCCTTCTTCCTTCTGTGTTGGTAAGGGTCCAAGATTGTATCCTATTAAATTTCCCTCACTTTGGCATTTGTGTACACATTGTGTGTGTATACATATATATGCATTTATACACACACATATATGTATGTGTGTGTGTGTGTGTGTATGTATGTATGTATGTTGCAGATAGTGGCCCACAGAGTCTCAAATGTTTATCATTCAGACTATTTGATTTTCAGAAGCATAACAACCCATGGTAAAATTCTATCCCACTCCAATGTGCATACCATCTTAGGATTTTTGAGACTCTGATTGGGGTCTGTAGGAGAAAAGAGTCAATAAGGCAGAGCATTTGATTGTTGGTCTTCAACAGCACTGACAGTGGCACAAACAATGGGAACACCATTTGGAGAGGTCAAGTTCAGTGGTGTGAATGTGTCCTCACAAAATGCACGCATGGGAAACTTAATCTTTAATGCCACATTTTCAAGAGAAGAGAACTAATAAAAGATGCTTAAGAGGTGGAAGAATGTGGTTCCCTCAGAAATGAATCTGCTATTCTGAAAGTGGGTCATGATACAAGCCAGCCCAGATGCTCATCCTGTCTGAATCTCAAGCCAAGGCCACCTTTAGCCATAACACAGCTGTCTCTTCCAAGGTAGACACTAGGCACAGATGCCACAGTGACAGGAGACAGGTCTGTTTAACTTGAACTGTTTACAGCCATGCTTAATACCATTTAAAATGTTTGCATCAAAACTTGCAAGTGGAAGGAAGATTAATTCTTGATGGGTCAACCTTCTCGTGATATATTGAGAAACCATTATGTAATCAAATGATTACAAAACAAAGCATTTTCCAGAAAATAAAGAATCCCATCTAAAGAAGAGAAACATTACCAGCGTCCCTCCAAGCCAAAGCTTTAATCTCAACTCTGCTTGTTTCCAGACAGCAATTCAAGGAAAAAGAGGCAGCCACAGTTGTGACAATGAGAATTTTATAACAGCATATATAGTCTTCCCTTACTCTCAAATGTATACATATATATTAAAAAGTTAGCCTTTCCTAAACAGGTTTATTACTGATGCTATCCTGTAACAAGATCAGGCATTCTAACCTTTAATCATCTTCTCCTTTAGATTCTGAAACGCCTCTTGTAAACTATGGAGTCTGTCATAATATCTCTCATTTTAAGGAGTATCTCCCACCTCCTTGAATGCAGAAAGAGTATTTACTTTCCTTCAAGGTTATTTAGTTAAAAGTGACCAGTACGAGTTTACACTGACTTCACATTTCACTAATTGAAGCTTCCTCCACGTATGGAAGGAGTTATGAATAGTCATAGTGATAGCCACAGATGTAACAATAGCTATTTGCAAAGCATTTTTGACAATTACCAAGTATTCTTAGAGAAACTAAACACACACACACACACACACACACACACACACACACACACCAAAAATCTTGCTTAAATCCTCTAGCATGTATCAAGTTGCTTCATTTAGCCATGATGCCAACTAACCCAGAGCAAATAGTGATTATTATATTGCTTTTCTTTAACACACAAAAAATAATACAGTGGTTTCAGTAAATGTTGAGTAACTATTCCCAAAGGAAAATAGGTAATCTAGCTTGAGGCTTGTTTAAGAGAAACAAAACAGCCTCAAGTGAGCAGGCAGAATGTCTCACTGAGGATGCTATGAAAATTGAAAGCATTGGTTTTGTTCAGGCAGAGCCCAGGTTCCTGATGCTGAGAATAGAGCACCTCATAGGGAGCACCTTATAGGGAGCACCTCATAGGGAGGAAACTCAAGATAAAGCTTGGCAGCAGCTGAAAAGCCATGAAGCTTTCCGTTACTATCTGAGTGAACATTTATAGGGAGACTGAGTGGCAACTCAGCTCCCTTAGGAAAAGCAAGGCAACTCCTCTCACATGCTCCACATGGCTTCCCAGAGCATCTCAACTGGTTTTAGAATTCTGACACAGAGTTACTACTGTTCAGTACAGCGCTGAGTTCTGAGCTTAGCTTACCTTGTACTCCCGAGAGGCTTGTTTTATGATATTTTTGTGGCAGGTCCTTCCTGCAGAAAGGAAACTGAGGGACAAATAGATCAGTAAATTGGTATGAACTTCCTTACTGTCCTGTTGGCATCATGGAGAGTTGTCTCCCTCTTCTGCTAAGCTAGCATGCAGACCTGGTCCTTTCCACACATCAGAAGAGTAGGGAAAAGTAAAACATTAAAGAGTATACATGTTATTCATCATTCCTCCCTTCCTTCCTCCCTCCCTCCCTCCCTCCCTCCCTCACTCCTTTCCTTCATCCTCATCCCACCACTTCTTGTTCCCTCCCTCCCTCCCTTCCCCCTTCACCTTTTAAAATATATATATAGTTTGTTAAACTACAAATGAAAATCATAAGATCAGGCTGAGAGTAGAAAGTCATTCTTTGGCTCTCCCTGGATACCACAGTAAAATTTTTCTAGCCAGTCAGTAGAGGACACCATATGTCAAATAATAACAGGGTAGGGGTACGATGAAGATCGCCAAAGGAAACTAAGCCTTTTCTGAGTTTGACCTTTCTGTGCCCTAAGCTTGATGTTGCCTATGAATTTCACCAGGAGCCCTCAAAGCAGGAAAACCAAAGAAAGAAAGATACGAGAGAAAAAGCCTCTGCCATGCGTCAGTTACCTCGAATGACCCACACTGACATGCGTGCCAAGACGGGCTCTGCCTTGTTCAATTATTGATGGGAATATTACCAGAAGAGGCAACGTTTTATTCAGCAGAGACAGAATTAGTGGTGACTAGACATAACATGGAATTTGGAAGCAGACAAGCTCAATTGAAATGTCATTTCCATCGCTTACTAGTTACATTACCTTAGACAAGTTTGTTTAAACTTTCTTTATCCTCAGTTTTCTTGACTATGAAATGAGGTTGCAAATGTCTACAGCCCAGTTTTTATTATTATTATTATTATTATTATTATTATTATTATTATTATTTTATTATTATTTGGTGTACATTAAAATGAAATAAACCACGTCAGGACCCCTGGAAGAGAGTGGACAGTCCACACACACTAACTTACACGTGTGCTTCCCTCCTACCACCAATAAAAGCTCTCTGGTTGAATCCAGGAGTCCTTGGAGGACATCCACCATTCTTCCACAAAGCAGAGGTTCCAATTGACCTGCACAATTGATGGATATCCTACTGGCTTATTTCCTGTCAACACAAAACGCACAGGATGTCTTCCTAGCTCAAGAGGGTGTTCTCCTCACTTCATCTCGAAGATAAAAAGTCTTAAGAAATTTTGTAATAAAGCTTCTAAGCTCTGTAAAATATGGGCTTCCATGCACGGCTCCTCTCCATGTTTGCTTACAAGTGCAAATGTGCCTGAAAATACTTTTAAAAGACAGGAAACTCCTCACATGGAAGCAATATGTGTGTGTGTGTGTGTGTGTGTGTGTGAGAGAGAGAGAGAGAGAGAGAGAGAGAGAGAGAGAGAGAGAGAGCATGTGTGCATTGTTATATAAATTTTTAAACAAAAATTGACAATATATTTTGAACACATTCTCTTCTCTCCACCAGCTCCTTCCAAGTGCTCCCTGCAGCATGAATCTGCTCTGCTGGTGTGCTATTAGTCAGTGATGAACAAACGTGTGTGTGTGTGTGTGTGTGTGTGTGTGTGTGTGTGTGTGTGTGATATGTAGAGATATAAGAGTGAAGCACTGTTGCATTTGTGAGGGAGGGTAAACAGGGAGTGCTTTCTAATTCTTTCGTTGGAATTATATTTTTTATTATTTTATTTATTTATTTATTTATTTTAATATTCTTTTTATTATTATTATTATTAGGTATTTTCCTCGTTTACATTTTCAATGCTATCCCAAAGGTCCCTCATACTTACCCCCCAATCCCCTACCCCCCCACTCCCCCTTTTTGGCCCTGGCGTTCCCCTGTACTGGGGCATATAAAGTTTGCAAGTCCAATGGGCCTCATCTTGTTATTGGATTATGAGGCTCACAATTGTCTGGAAGTTAAACACTTTTCCCTGGGGTTGGGGAATAATGCCTTTACTCTAGTGCTATTATACCTTCTATATGTAAACCACTGCCCTGTAATTGCACTTACTTGAAATCTCTTGAGGAAGGGGTGAATCTGATGGCACACGTTGGTCACTATTGGATTCCTGGTAGAATGATATCTACTTGTCTCACATCCAGAAAATATTCAGCAGTCTACCAAGAATGAAGGTAACTCTTTCTGTTCTCAAGCTAGACCCATTAGATTGTCTGAGGTTTTTGAGGAAGGAAAGAGAAAATTGACAATACAGAAGAAAATAGTGTCGACAAGAAAAATGATGTCTTTCAAATAAGATTAGTAGTCAGATGTGGCAGCAGCCAAGGCAGAAGTAATAAGGACACGCAAAGTCTAATCTACAAGGTGGGATCTTGAAAGCTTAATAATAGAAGAAGGGGCAACTAAGGCAACCTGTGCAGAGTCCAGGTTCCTGAGCTGGAGACGGCTCAGTGGGTAAAATGCTTGTGCAAACATGAGGCTCTGAGTTCATGTCAGTAGAACCCACATTAAAAATAGCCTGGAAACCCAGTGCTGAGGCCCAGAACTGACACAAGTGGGTCACAGGAGCCCACTGGCCAGCCGCTCTAGCGAAAACCATGAACTGTGGACTCTATAAGAAACCTTATCTTGGAAAACTGAAGTGCAAAGTAACAGGGAAAGACATTAAATATCATCACCTGGCATTCACGTATGCATGCATGGGTGAATGTTTCATCATAAGTACACACATACATGTACATACCACATACATACACACACACACCAAAGGAGAAAGAGGGAGAGAGAATAAGGTATGGATTAAGAGAAGGAGAAGGGAAGGAGAGGGGCAGAGAGGTGGACAGAGATAGAGAAGCTAGGGTTATTTTCTTTTTCTTTTTTTTTTTTGAACATTTTTATTATATATTTCTTTATATACATTTCAAATTTCAAATGCTATCCCAAAAGTTCCCTATACACACCCTCTGCCCTGCTCCCCTACCCACACACTCCCACTTCTTGGCCCTGGTGTTCCCCTGTACTGGGGCATATAAAGTTTGCAATACCAAGGGGCCTCTCTTCCCAGTGATGGCCAACTAGGCCATCTTCTGCTACATATGCAGCTAGAGACACGAGCTCTGGGGGTACTGGTTAGTTCATATTGTTGTTCCTCCTATACGGTTGCAGACCCCTTCAGCTCCTTGGGTGCTTTCTCTACCTTCTCCATTGGGGGCCCTGTGTTCCGTCTTATACATGATAGTGAGCATCCACTTTTGTATTTGCCAGGCACTGGCATAGCCTCATATAGCTATACCAGGGTCCCTTCATCAAAAACTTGCTGGCATATGCAATAGTGTCTGGGTTTGGTGGCTGATTATGGGATGTATCCCTGGGTGGGGTAGTCTCTGGATAGTCCATCCTTTTGTCTTAGGTCCAAACTTTGTCTCTGTAACTCCTTTCATGGGTATTTTAAGGAGGAACGAAGTATCCACCCATTGGTCTTCCCTCTTCTTGATTTTCTTGTGTTTTGCAAATTGTATCTTGGGTGTTCTATGTTTGTGGGCTAATATCCACTTATCAGTGATTGCATATCTAATGACTTCTTTTGTGATTGGGTTACCTCACTAAGGATGATATCCTTCAGATACATCCATTTGTCCAAGAATTTCATAAATTCATTGTTTTTAATAGCTGAGTAGTACTCAAAAGAACATCTTGAGAATTTAAAACTTGAAATTTAAAACTTGGGGATTAAAGCCTTTTATTTTTGTAACATGAGAAATTTTATAAGATTTTGAGTTAGACTGTCTCCCATTTTTCTCTCAAGTATAGGATTCTCTGTGACATGCAATTGAGATATGCAGTGACAAGACATGTATTTTTTGAACAGTGCTGAAACTGTCTAGTGCCATGCCCCATTTCTCTCTATTACTAAGCTTAAAATTTAAGCTAATAGACTGTGAGAATTACATTCACACTTGTACATATAGACACACCAAGTCCCACAGTCACACTCAAGTATATGCTTTGTTGAAATACCCAGTGAACAAAAGTAAGGGAGAGTTAAATGAGGAGCCACTGGCTGATCTGTTGCTAAACATGGCCTTTGTGTATGTGGCATTTGTGTATGGATAAGGTGACTAAACCTTAAAATAAATTGTCACTCATCAGACAAGTGCACTCAGAGAAAATGATTACAGAAATGACAACCAGTTAGTATAATGCGTGGTCTTTGAGCAACAGAAGCATGTCCCCAGTTCTGTGTTATCTCAGAGTACAGTGTCAAGACCATGATGTCACTTGACCAATGTTCTGTGCTTCTCTGACTTCTTTTCTTGGTGGAATTTTCATAATGTGGGAACTTGAGGGGTTCTTTGTTCAAGAAGAAGTTCTAAAGTAAGCATAGAAGTGGACCAAACTCAAGATTAGACAGGAGAAGTGAAGAAACGATATGGTTTTCAAGTGTAGTTAGGAAACTGGTCTGCACACCGCATGAATCTAACAGAACACATTATGCAAAATGTCCACATCATAGAAGCATTCAATTTTGTGCTAGTCTGGTGTTTCCAGATAAGGAGAACTAGCAGAAGATAGGTAGAAATCATACGTAGCATAAGACATTTGCGCTAATCATTATGGAAGCTGCAAACGTCCAGTGAGCTTCCCTCTGGAGGCTAGAGACCTGTATGTGTGCTGCTACAGTGTGGATCCCTGAGAATATACCTGGAGGTTTCTGCTCCAGCATAGGCTGAAAGTCTGAGAGCAAAGTCAGCACTCGTCCGTACACTTATTCCAAGCACCCACTGTGGTGCCTTCCTCCCACGGTGGGAAAGGATGCCTCTTTTACTCAACCTACCAATATCAAACTAATCTTTCCACAAACACCTTGACACCCACACCAAGGAATGAGACTAATGAGACTAATGAGCCCTCCCAGTATTCAGTGGCTTTGTCAAGCTGACATGTAAAATTAGCATAACACCTTTATTAAAGCATTGTTATTTTTAATGTGCTGAATTCAGATGTGGAACTTTTTAGAGTTTGGAGTAAGGTGATAAATCTGAATATGAAAAGTTAGTATGGAAGTTGTCTTTGGGGGGGGGCTCTGTATCTTTGATGAAAAAAATCATTATAGAAACCTTAATAAAATAAGCTACTGGGCTCTAACCCAGAAACACTGATGCAGAGTCTCTATGTTCTCTGGCATCTGTCTGTAGACCAGGATGAACCAACTCAGTCTCTCAAATGTGCTGTTAAAGTTTTTATGCCATCAAAGCAAAATTGCTGCATGATTCTCTCCTTCCTCCAGGAAATCCCTTTGTAGAGGACGCGTGCTGAGCATGTCATCGTTTGCATACACAGGAAGGAGGCTTACTTTGAGCACATGTTCTGTTGCTGTCAAACTGGTTTTCTTGGTCTGGCTACCCAATGAGCAGAGCAGTTGGCAGTCCCTACTCAAGGTGGGTACTGTCCAAAGATGGGGGTCACCTAAAAGGAAGGGTAAAAATGACTGAAAGGAAGCCATCACATAGTACTCCAAATGTAGCATTTTTAGTCTCAAATAAAGCTTTTCACCTTTGAGAGTAAAACTAGAGTCTATTCTATTATCTCCAGAATTGTATTGTGTTGTTCTTCAATTCCTTCCTATATCAAAACATTAGCTTTTGCATTAGAAAGTCATTACTAGTGCTGGCTGGACGTCTCCATAGGTAAAGACACTTACTACACAACTCTGACGACCTTACTTTGACCCCTGAAACTCCTGTAAAGGTATAAAGAGAGAACTGATTTCACAAACTAATATAACTTATACACACAAACACATGTGCAAACAGACATGAATACATACACATACACACATTCATGTGCGTGTATATGCACCCATATACACATACATGAATACATGCACCTATACACATGCATACACATACACATAAACATGCACACACATTACATATGTGCATACACACTAATCCTTCTAATAATAACAAATAAAGTTTAATAAGAGGAAACTATTACTAGATCCAGAAATGGCCATACTGAACCTGTGATCCCAACAATGGTAAGGTTGAGACAGAAGGATAGAAAATTGAAGATAAGTCTATAATATAACTGAGAGTGTGACACTACCTCAAGTGTAATCACTAGTTAAATTCAAATTATTTTCTAAATTTTAATCGGTAATGACATATACACATGAAGTTTTATTTATTCAGTTTTGACATATAAAAGAAATTGAAAGCATAAACTTTAACTATGTAGCCATGGTTTAAATCATTGTCAGTTGTTATGACCCTAGATGTAACTCTCTCCTCTATAACATCTACTTCATAGAACTGTTGTGAGAGGCAAATGTTTTATTTGGGTGGGGCATTTCGTGTGTGAGTGGATACTAGATTTATGCTATTTCCACCTACTCTTTCCTCCCATGTTCTCGCATTCCTCAAGTTCATAAACTCGTCTTTAATCATACATGTGTGTGTGTGTGTGTGTATATATATATATATATATATATATATATATATATGCTTGTGTATGTATTCTATGTGTGTGTTACTGAAATCCATTTAGTGTTGATCTAATGTATATGTGTTTGTGACTCACTTGGGAGTGGGCAAACTCTCAGGGGGCTTATCCATGCAAAAAACAAACGCTCACTCTCTTAGCATTCACTGAATCCATGCAAAAAACAAACTCTCACTCTCTTAGCATTCACTGATTTTCTATAGCTCTTCATTTATGTACGGGATTTTTTGTGACATCCCCTCATGCACACTGGCACGTCAATTGACATTGTCATTTTTTATGTCTTATTTAGGAAACTTTCATATTGAGAATTCATGAGCGCGGAAACAGAAAACACCGTCTCACAGCTTGGTCCTCTGGCTCCTGCCATCTCCCCTCCCACTTTTGCATAATGTTCCCTGAGCCTAAGGCATACCAGTTGCGTTGTAGAAGCACCAACTGTGGCTGGACACCTCACAGTCAGTTGATTCCTGTATTTGGCCAGCTGTGGATTTGTGTATAGTCTCCATATGCCCATTGCATGTGGAATGAAACTCCTTTTACTACAGTTTTGCTAGATAATCTACGGCTCTTGGGGGAGCCTTGTCACCCTGTTTGACATAGCTCCATTTTACACACACACACACACAGTTTTACTTTTTAAATAAGATTTTTACCCCTAAATTTTCCTCTTGTTTTCTTATTTTAGAACTTTTAGGCATTTTATGTGTGAGCCTAGCATTCCACATTTGTCCATTTACTGAGGTGAGTAAGTGAGCCAGACTAGGACCATCATAGAACCAATATATGGAAACTACTGAAGCAGAGAACATGATGACTGTGTTGTAAGCTTTGGTTGCTCTGACTATAATTGTTACAATTTTAAGTCATAGTGACCCTCTTTCCTTAAGCAGCAAGCCCACTCAGTGGGGGTGACTGTCTTATCCAAAGACCAGTATGATAACTTAACAAGGCATTATCCTAGTTACCAAGAGTTTATGTTTAGTTCTGTTTATTGATTTCCCCTGGATTATTGAGACCAGAGACATGTCATAACTCAGGAATAATACATTCTAAATTTAGAGGAAAACAATGATTGTCATTGCCCTACCTCACAATTACATACTTTAATATGACATAGGTATGTGGGCTAGAAGAGTGTTCAGGACTCACTACCCTTAGACATATCCTCATATTTAATTCTGGGCATGTAGGCCACAAAGGTGTATTCTGCTTAGAGGTACCCCAAAGCTCTCTGTGTTCTTCAGACAGATAGATGTGGGTGTTTTCCCGCAGAGTTTTCAGCATAATTCGAGCAGAGAAAGAGAGAGCGCGCGCTGTTTCTTCAGAGAGATCAGACAAATGCCTTCAAGGAAAATAAGATTTGAAGAAGCTATCTACCTTCCATCAAAACCAAAGAAGGAGCATAAATTAGAACCCAACTGCTAGATAAAACTGCTGTTTCACAGAGGCAGAAATTAGAGGTTTATGGGGAAATGCATATAGTATTTCTTTCTAAAACTAAACATATGTCATTATCACAGAGGTTTTTTTTTTTTTAACAAAGAGCCACAGTTGTATACAATACATAAATATGTGTCTCAACTCAAAACACACATTAAAATGGAGTTAGCAGCCTGTGTTCCACCCATTTAACTTTCAGTAATGTCAAGGTTATGACAAGTCTCCTAGCAGCACATGGGTTTCTTTACAGTGAGTCGTCAGACCACTGGTCACTTTTAGGATATCTACAAGGTAGAGGCTGGACTTTGTTCTCTCTTTTCATCCTCTGAGGTCAGGTCTCAGCTGGGGAGACCCAACATTGGTTGCCCTTTGCATTATTTGCTTTAGCAATGAGTGAAAACAAGGACTATGGAAATGTGAGGAAAAAGAAAGGTCATTTCTATCTTGGTACCTTGTGGGGATTAAGAGGAGGAAAACCAGATCACAGCAAAGAAAATTCAAGGAAATGCAGTATAAAACCCCTATGTTGGAACTTTGATGATGGGAAACAAAGATAAGCCTTCGGTTGTGCCTTAAGCAACCTTCCCTGACCATGGTTAAGGAAGAGAAAATATTACGCTTTGGGCTTCTGTAAAACACAGATTACGTCACTAGTAGAGTGGGCTGTATTTATTACACACCCAATCACAGCGAGAAAAGTGCCTTGAAATGTTTGTCTGGGCACTCAGATCTCACCCATCACAGTGGGGAATGGTGGGGAAGGTACAATGGAGTTTATGGTGGTAAGTTTGACATGTAGCAGAAAGGTTCCATACCTCAAAGTGGATGAAGAAGCAGGAAAGTCATGTTTGCACACAGGCTGACAAGTACTTCATGACTCACACCCTCTGCAAGCTAGGTCACGTGCCCAGCAACTGAATCCCCAGTCCCCTAAAGAATGCCACCAAGTGGAGATCGAGTGCCTAAATACAGGGGCCTCTGGGAGAGCATTCACATTCAAACCATAGGAGGGTGGCTTCAAATCTGGATGCATACATTATCTAAACAAATAAAAAAGTGATTAAATACTGATTATGTAACTATTCTCCATCTGCATCCAGCTTGTTCTTTTCCATATAGATTACGTATATGTAGGCAGATAACAAGAAGCATCCTCTATCCTGACAGGTCTTGTAATTGGAGGAAAGTGACCTCATAAGAAATTCAAAGACTGGAACCTAAATCCCGCTGGATGGAAATTACTTTAAAATGTGTCTTCTTATTATGCTGTGCTGGAGACTGACACTGCGTCTCTCTCATTTCTGGTGTGTGACCTTGGAGAATAGCTTTGCTCCTGTACTCTATCTATCTCTTCTAGCCAATATAGACATGAAGACATCGAGACACAGAGGATGTTCATGTGGATGTGGCCAGAGATGGTCTTTGCAAGCCAGGGAGAGATGTCTGGACCAGATCCTTCTCTCAGACCTTCAAAGGAACCACCACGAGGGCATGCTGGGTTTTGGCCTCCAGACTAAAGAGAACTGTGTTTAAGCCATCCAGTCTGTGATCTTTTTCTAGTCCTGCTGAAGGAAAGTGATACAAGTTCCCACAAAGATTCATCACAAAGAGAAAGAAAGGGGAACCAGTTCGGGGGACACTGGACTTGAACTGCACGGGGCTGCTGCTTTTCCTTTGGATTGTCTGGGGCAGCTACATCCTTCCTGTATCACAGCAGAGCCTTTCGTCAGTAATAACATGCTGGGAAGATGTGAGCTTACCACAGACAGAAGAGGAGGGCATCCCGGCTGCATCTGTTTACAGATTTATTTTGGAAGGGGATTATGTCTCCAAAGTCACTGTCCTTCTGCAGACAGGAGTCAATACTGTTTTCAGAATAGTATTTCATTTTATAAAAGTCTTGACTCTTCCAGGCAAAGAAATGTAGAGTCTGAAGTGAAGTGCATCATCTCTGGACAGCCTGTATCAGCATGTAGTCATAAAGAACTAATCAGGGTAACCACTAACCACTGCACTCTCTGCAAGGCTCTGACAATGGGTAACATATGCAAAGGGTAAATGTAGTTCCTTACCACAGGCCCAAGGTGCTAAGGTGCCAATGCAGAATGAGAGGCTCACAGCGTGCTCAAAGCTCTGTATCCTCGCAATGTCATCTCAACCACAACAACATCAAAAAATTCCACAGCGATCTAATAGTGTATTGCTGCCAACAGCTCGATCTTTTTGTTGCTAAATGTTCTCTTTCTCCTTTTCTTGCGGCATAGTTTTAAAATCACGTAGTGCAGCTTATGTTTGGGAGAGACCAGATGATATCTCTATATCCTGAGGTCAGACCCCAACAGCCCATCAGTTAGCACTTGCCTGCCATGGACTGTGTATGTGGCATTTTAAGGACTTCATTTGTCTGAGGCCATGCTCCCCAGGGCTTCCATATAAGAAAGGGTATTATGGGTGCTTTCCACGTGTTTGGTTGGTTATAAATCATTATTATTAAAATGTAAGAGGCTATGTAAGAAATAGAATCCTGGGATTTTAGATGGTGCTTTGGAAATCCTCCAGTCCAGGGGATGGTAAGTAGATTTTACCCCAGTAGTTAACTCACAACAGTTGCTGGTGGCTACCTAAAGCAAGCTAGTAGTTACTTCTCTCGTACTCAACAAAAGTCAACTTGAGAAAGAAAGGGTTTATTTTTGTCCTATAGTCTGAGGGTACACCCATCATGGCAGGGAAGTCTTAGTAGCCAGAATGGTACTAGACAAAGCAGCAGGATTATGAGGTAGCTGGTCCCATTGAATCCACAGTCCAGAGGGAGAGAAGGTGGACTCTCACTTTACTTTCTCCCTTTTCACTTTGTATTCAGTCCAGGGATGATGCTGGCAGCATTCAGGCTCCATCTTCCATCCCAGACTAAACCTCTTTAGAAGCCAGCTTTGATCTGCCCCAAAGGGTCTGTCCTAAGTGAATCTAAATCCTGTTAAACCGACGATGAAAGAGAGCAAGCACGATACTAAAAAATGTGCTAGTGCCAACCGTGAGCATGGCAAATATCAATACTGAGATTCAGGCTAGTGTCTTGTGTGCACACAGCACAATCATTATGACATCTCCAGAGCTATATCCAAAGATGACAATGCTGAGCTCAAAGAGCATTAAATGACAGACGCAAGGTCACATGAGTAGACTATAATTCTGTCTGACAGAGGGGGACACTAGACTTCCTTCTCAAATGAGACTGTAATCTAGAAAATACCACCATCAGTCTTCTCAGCCTAACAGAAACATGGCTTTTTACTTTAGAGTGAGCATGGGTACCCCAATGGAGGAATTAGAGGAAGGACTGAAGGAGCTGAAGGGATTTGCAACCCCATAGGAAGAAAAACAATATCAACCAACCAGAACCCCCAGAGCTCCCAGGGGCTAAACCATCAATGGGAGGGGAGCCCTTGGTCTTGTGGAGACTCAATGCCCCAACATAGGGAAATGCTGTGGAGGTGAGGTGGGAGTAGGTGGGTGAGTGGGGGAGCTCCATCATAGAAGAAGGGGGAAATAGAAGAAACTGGATAGGGAGTTTGCAGAGGGGAAACTGGGAAGGGGGATAACATTTGAAATGTAAATAAATAAAATAGCCAATAAAAATGCATTTTGAAAAAGACTCTTGATTTGCATTTGTGCAGGATCCTCTTCATCTGAGTAGCTTTTTGTGAGTGATTCTGAAACTGGGGACCCATTTATACACTGTCCCCCAGCTATAACTTTGGAAGAAGCACAAAGTCTGCATTCTGGATGCTCAACTCAAACCTCTGAATCTCTCTGAGTTCTTTGGGGAAAATGGTACAATGAAATCTAAGTTTATTTTGTTAGCAGTAGGCCAAATACAGGTAAAATATTAATGAACATAAAAATATAAAATATCCTGCAGTTAAATTGGACAAAACATGGGGGGGGGACCTAAAAAGTGACAGAAAATGTTTGTGAAGTAATAAGAGCAAGGAGTTAAATTTTAATTCCTTGTAGCAATTATTTTCTCCCCTGGGGAAAGGACATTAAGAACTTTGTGTGGCAGTGACATCTATTTTTTATTACGCCCATGAACTAGTACATCTTTCCAAACTGCTGCTATTCATTGCTTTTAAATCAGAATGGATGAGTTTGAAAAGATATGAAGATTCATTAATCCCAGCTCTAAATATTGCTGGTGAAATTGTTCTCATCTACTGCAGCCTGCTAAGGACTCAAAGGACAGTCTAGCACTACCCTTGATCCAAAGAATGTGTCCTTCAGAGGCAGCAAGACACAGTCCCTCGTGCCCACTAACCCAAACAATCATGTGCTCTATCCAACAATGAACATCAGAGCTTCACAGGAAGGGCCATGTGTGTGTGTGTATGTATGTGTGTGTGTGTGTGTGTGTGTGTGTGTGTGTGTGTGTGTGTGTGGTGTGTGTGTTGAGAAAATTCAAAATGCCGGGAAAGAGGAAGTTTGATTTTGATGTAGCACTTTAGATAACATTATGTAGTCTGTAGAAAAGTGTTATTAAAATCTCATGACAATCAAATTATAACCTCTAGAAGACAGTAACTGGCATGGTATCAGCTCTCTGCTGAAAGCTACCATGAAGAGCCATGTGTTATCCTCAACACTGGGTTGGTTCTTCTATTATCACCATGTCAATTAGCACACAATTCTAACATGGTTGATATCACGATTCATATTTTATAAATGAGATATTGAAACTCAAAATTGAAAAATGAAATATTAGGACCACATGTGGATTAATTAGAGTGATCAGGTAATTTAGATGAGCAGACAAAAAAATAGACTCAAAATCATAACATGACGTCGACTAATATGAAAGATGTTCTAGACCATATTTAGTAACCAACTAGAATTCATGATCTTCTTCATGAACAACTAGACATGTACAACACAGATGAGTATCTGCTTCACAGCCTCACACAACCTCCCTGGAGATGAAACATCCAACTCTTCCCAAATACTGAGAAGACTGGCCCTACAGACTTCCCTGAGGTTCAGTAAACACAGACATTAAGATACATGTAGGGACCGATTGCCACTCCTCACTTATGACATTCGTTTAGCCTGGCTTTTTATTAGATTTTGTTATTTCTTTGATAAGGACAAGAATTACGTCATAGAACTCAAATCACCCACAGCATTTTTTTTTTCCTTGCACAGAGTGGGTGTTGAAAGCTGGCAAGGCTTCCTGAGTGAGTGAATGATCCATCCACATTGATACTGACGGGCTGTCCTTAGCTGTCAAAAAAATTCCCTTTCTTCATTCATCTGCTACACCTGAGTAATTTTCCAGACATAAAAACAACCCCACCTCATCCCTTTCTTCTGTAGCTCACCTGGCATGCCTTACTGCCTGTCACCTTCAAAGGCCTACCCAAATGTCACGAGGCTCAAGGAGAATGACTCAGCATCCAGATTTTCCATGGCTTTTTTTTTTCCTTGTTCCCCATTTGCTTCATTGCCAGTCTCAGTGACTCAGTGCTTAGCTTAATGGAAACAGTGTTTGTTTATAGAATATGTAATACTCCTTGTACATAATGCATTTTCAAAACTCTTCCACAGCTACTATTTCATTTGGTGACATAGCTTTCTGAGGTCACCAGGATGGGGTTTTATGCCATGGAAAGAACAGAAAGTCAGGAAGATAATTTGGTCAAGGTCATAGAGTGAAACCAACTAGTGGCAGGCCTTCTTCTTCTTCTTTTTCTCTTCTATTCTTTTTGCATTTTGCTTCCTGTGCCTTGTGACACTGTTTCCATCCCCAGGACAATGGTGTCCCCCCATTGACTCAGCTGTACCTTAGCACATTGAAAGCTAGCCACCATGACTATAACTTCTGAAAGTTCAGTCCTGCTTCTTGCTGTTGTCACTGCTTTCAGGGCTGAAAGTAGTTCTAGGGGTATCTATTTTGTTATGAACATAAAACGTTCAGAAATATTTGATATTTTAAAATGATATCTCACTGAAATCTTACAAAAGTAGACATTTTCTGTTCTTTTGTTTTTATTAGATATTTTCTTTATTTACATTTCAAACGTTATCCCTTTTCCTGGTTTCACTTCCGAAAATCCCCTATCCCCTCCCCATCCCCCTGCTCACCAACCCACCCACTCCTGCTTCCTGGCCTGGCATTCCCCTATACTGGGGCATAGAACCTTCACATGACCAAGGGACTCTCCTCCCATTGATGAAGGACTAGGCCATCCTCTGCTACATATGCAGCTGGAGCCATGAGTCCCACCATGTGTACTCTTTTGTTGGTGGTTTAGTCCCTATGGACCGGTCATAAGAACTATCTTTCAGGAACTTCTGGGAGTCTTGTGTCCCAGAGGGGCATTCCAGAGACAAAGTTATACAGGTAGGATTGGTAGATCACAGAAACCATGAATGGGTGGATGTGCAAGGGGTTCTCTCTTTAGAGAGAAGGAAGCTTGTCTAGGAGGAAGTAGTGGGTGGGGGGATTCTTGCAGAAAAAGAGGATCTGTACTTCAGACTGAGATATGTGGAATTCCTGGGCTAAGGGCTTGATTTTGGCATGCATCTGTGGGAACCATGCATGATTACATGCATCCATAGCTGCCTCTTTATGTCTCTTATGATTGGTTAAACATATTTTTACCTGGAAGAATTTCATCATTTGTTAGGTAGCTATACTAGGACCAATGTACAGCTACTTAGCTGTGTGTGCTGAGGTAATTTCTCTGAGCCTCATCTTTCTGCCTCTGAAATAGTGATGACCTGGCTTAAGGTGTGGGCAAAGTTAAGTGAAATAATCTGCCTGGTATAAAGTCCTTGCTCAGGAATATATTTCTGGGTGGATTTTCTTATGTTTCTCTTTCCCCATACTAAGAGTATATGGTTTCCAAACTGTCTTGGTTCCCAAAGTCAAGATCCCTTTAAATCATCCTTTCTTCAGTCTGGAGATACATTGCTTTGATTGGTAGGTATAAAATGCATAGATAGAGGCAATCATAGAGATGGAAGAATGCAGGGAGGAAAATTGAGCTCCATAGAAAATGGGAACTCAAGTACTTTTCTCGACCCACACACACTCTATGAGACATTACCATTTGATCTTGCTGGAACCAAGGCCTGAGTAACTGCAGTGATGTTTAGACTTAGGAGGCTGTACTGAAGGTCCTGGTTATTTATATGTTTTCTTGTTACTGAATAATGAGACACCACAGGGGAAAAGGAACTAGCAGAGAAGAAAAAAGAAATTAAACCTACTCAGATACTAAAATTGGGATCAAATACAAGCTGGAAAATACAGACTCTATATTTTTCCTATTCTGATTGCATATTTTCAAGTCCCCAAACTCTGTCATGATTTCAATGAAGCCTACACCCCTCACCCCCATACCTCCTCTCCTCTGCCAAAAGTATCCATGACCTCAACTATTACCGTGTAGCTGGGAGGTAACTAAAATTACTGTTTGTGTGGAGCTCAAGAATGCTAAAATTTAATCTGATTGAATAGGAGTAGAGGCTGGAATCAGGAGAATTCCCAGAGGAGGCCTAAGAGGCAAGACTTGTCAAGACCGATTATTTTGGCATAGTATGCCCAAATTTTATACTCCTGGACCAGGAACATTCCCCAGGTGCCAGCATTTTATGTGTTTAGAGAGTGTTATAGTTTGGATCTGGAATGCATCTCAAAGATCATGTGTTGAAGGCTTGGTCTTTGCTATAGCACGTTCCAGAGTTGGAGATTGTTTTTCGGTGGTTAACAACTTTATGGATGGTTTAATCAAAGGGTAGTTTTATATTAACAGACAATTTAGAGATGGCAGAAAAATAGAGATGAGTAAGTAAGCAAGGAGGAAGGAAGAAGGAAGAAGGGAAAAGGAAGAAGGAAGGAAGTATATCAATGAGGTCATATCTTGAAGAAAATATTTTGTTCTTTGGCACTGACCACCCTAGTGGTAATTCATTTTCTGTCTCCCTGTCTCCCTGTCTCCCTGTCTCCCTGTCTCCCTGTCTCCCTGTCTCTCTGTCTCTATCTCTGTCTCTGTTCCTTTCTCTGACTTTGTCTCCTTCTGCCTCTATGTCTCTGTCTGCCTCTGTCTGTCTCTTTCTCTGTCTCTCTGTATCTATCTGTCTGTCTGTCTGTCTGTCTGTCTGTCTGTCTGTCTCTCTCTCTCTCTCTCTCTCTCTCTCTCTCTGTATGCATGTCTGTCTCCCATCATCCCACTCTCCCTCCCTCCCACTGCTACCCTTTCTCCTACACATCCAGCCTGAGATGAGAGGCTTAACTCTACCATTCACTCTCCATTGCCACAGGCTGAAGAATGGTAGAAACAAGTGCCTGGACTCATGGACCAGATCTGCTGAAGCTGGGAAAGCTAATGTTCTCATATGTACTTTGTAATTTAATTTTATTTGTAGTTCTTTTTTTACACTCCATATTCCATTCCCCGCCTCTCACTATCTACCCTCCGACTGCTCCACATCACACACCTCCTCCCAACTCCACCCCATCTCCACGTGGATGCCCTCACCCCCATTCCACCTGACCTCTACAACTCCCTGGGGCCTCCAGTCTCTTGGGGGTTAGGTGCTTCATCTCTGAATGGACACAGACCAGGCAGTCCTCTACTGTGTGTGTCTTAGGGGCCTCATATCAGCTGGTGTATGCTGCCTGGCTGGTGGTCCAGTATCTGAGAGATCTTGAAGGTCCAGGTTAATTGAGACTGCTGGTTCTCCTACAGGATTGCCCTCCTCCTCAGCTTCTTCCAGCTTTCCTCTAATTCAACAACAGGGGTCCGCTACTTCTGTCCATTGTTTGGGTGCAAATAACTGCATCTGGCTCTTTCAGCTGCTTGTTGGGTCTTTAGGAGGGCAGACATGATAAATCCCTTTTTGTGAGCATTCCATAGCCTCAGTAATAGTGAGGCCTTGGGACCTCCCCTTGAGCTGGATCCCACTTTGGTCCTGTCACTAGACCTTCTTTTCCTCAGGATTCTCTCCATTTCCATCCCTGTAATCCTTTCAGACAGAAACAATTATGGGTCAGAGGTGTGACTGTGGGATGGCAACCCCATCCCTCACTTGATGTCTTCCTGCTGGAGGTAAGGAATCTCGAATATCTGGGAAACACCTAAAGAAATGTTCAAAGTCCTTAGTGATCAGAGAAATGCAAATCAAAACGACCCTGAGATTCCACCTTACCCAGTCAGAATGGCTAAGATCAAAACTTGAGGTGACAACACATGTTGGAGACCATGTGGAGAAAGTGGAACACTCCTCCATTTTTGCTGGTGAGATTGCAAACTGGTACAACCACTCTGGAAATTAATCTGGAGGTTCCTCAGAAAATTAGAAATAGATCTACCTGAAGACCTAGCTATACCACTCCTGGGAATATACCCAAAAGATGCCCCACCATGCCACAGGGGCACCTGTTCCACTATGTTCATAGAGGCCTTATTTGTGATAGCCAGAAGCTGGAAACAACCTAGATGTCCCACGACAGAAGAATGGATACAGAAAATGTGGTTCATTTACACAATGGAGTATTACTCAGCTATTAAGAACGAGGACATCCTGGGTTTTGCAGGCAAATGGATCGAACTAGAAAAGATCATTCTTAGTAAGGTAACTCATACCCAAAAGGGCATGTAGGCAGGTATGCACTCACTAATAAGTGGATATTAGCCAAAAAAAAGGAGAAGAAGAAGAAGAAGGAGGAGGAGGAGGAGGAGGAGGAGGAGGAGGAGGAGGAGGAGGAGGAGGAGAAGGAGAAGGAGAAGGAGAAGGAGAAGGAGAAGGAGAAGGAGAAGGAGAAGGAGAAGGAGAAGGAGAAGGAGAAGGAGAAGGAGAAGGAGAAGGAGAAGGAGAAGAAGAAGAAGAAGAAGAAGAAGAAGAAGAAGAAGAAGAAGAAGAAGAAGAAGAAAGAAAGAAAGAAAGAAAGAAAGAAAGAAAGAAAGAAAGAAAGAAAGAGAAGAGAAGAGAAGAGAAGAGAAGAGAAGAGAAGAGAAGAGAAGAGAAGAGAAGAGAAGAGAAGAGAAGAGAAGAGAAGAGAAGAGAAGAGAAGAGAGGAAAAGAAAAGAAAAACCCATACAGAATACCCAAGATACAGTCCACAGAATTCAAAAGGCTCAACAAGCTGAAGTGCCCAAGTGAGGATGCATCAGTCCCACTTGGGAAATAGAAGAAAGCAATCACAAGAGGAGAGTGAGAGAGAGACTTGGGAGGGAACGTGGACAGGGTGGGGGGTGGCAGTGAGAGGTAGAAGGGAACCTGATTTGATATTGGGTGGGGGGAAAGGGCTGAAGCCCTGAGGACCAGCAGAAAGAATGTAAACAGGCAACCTCAGGAAATAGGAGGTTGGGGGATCCCCCCAGAGTGCACCAGAAACCTGGGAGGTGAGAGACTCCCAGGATTCATAGGAAGGGACCTTTGATGAAATGCCTGACAGTAGGGAGAGGGAACTTATAGAGCCCACCTCCAGCAGAAAGACAGGACCTCATATATTTTTTACAGTGAAAAAGGTTGACAGGGAACATCAGGAAAGAATGAACACTTGTCTGAGTAGAGCAAGCCCATGCATTAACTGCTCTGCATCTAAAGTCCATAACATCTAGGATTTACACCTACCAGTGCAAGTGGCTCAGCTCTTCCCAGGCAGACTCCTAGAAAAAGTTTTGCAACCAAACCTTCCATAGTTCCAAACCCATTGTTTGCCAGAAAGTGTTTTATATGTGCCTCCATGTTGTTATAATGGGAGCTAACATTTTTGAAGGCTTAGCATATTCCAGGCACTGTGTAAATGATTTCTAGTGTATTGATTTTGTTAATATCCATTCCATCCCAATGATGTAAATGATAATATGTCAACTTAAAGATAAAAATAAAATCTCTCAAGTCACAGTGAAGTAACTCACACAAAGTCACACAGCCAACACGAAGGCTCTAGACAAGGACCAGGCAGGCTGACTCAGCTGTCCCTGTTCCTTCCAGGTATACTGTGCCTCCTCCTGATATAAGGTGTGTTTTCTCTAAAGAATGAGTCACCGGAGGACAAAACTACATTGAGAGACTTTAAGTTAACTTTAATATAATATCAGATTGATATAAAAAAAAAAAAACAGCATGCCTGCTGCATGAGTTTTTCACAACCCATGATGCATCATTGGATATGAAGGTCCTCTTTATGTCCTGCTTACCCTGCTAATGCTTGGCCAGTTCCCATCTACTAAGTGCCCCAAATTCCCTATTGTTATATTTCAAGGCCAAATCTACTCTTTTGAATAGTAGCTAAACCCCTGAGTTCCCAATGTCTTCATTATTGTCATTTATGTATCTGTCTTGTGTAGATCCATAATAGGTGTTCACTACATACATTTTAGGATAAGTAAATGAAACATAGTTCTAAGTTTCACTCATACTTCACTCAGCAAAGATTTTTCCAAGACAGGTAGGTGATCTAGAGAAACTAGCTAAGACTGTACAATTAATGCTAATTCTTGATACTTTGACAGAGAGATATCAAAAGATCTTGGATTTCACTGTTCACACTCTAGAGAAACCAATAGAAAAACACAGTCATAGGATCTGTTCCAGGAGCATTTTCTGTGGCATCTGACTTAGCAGCTTTTATAGGATAGTTAGGAATGCTATGGTCAGTGGGAACAAATGACCAATGTCAGGAACACCTTCTGTGAAGATGACAAGATCTTGGCTAGGGCAAGATTGCTCCAGACCATGGCTTTCATGTGAAACCTGAGACAGAGTAAGAAGCACTTCACTGCAGTCCTTACAATCACCATAGCTGCCAGAAAGATGAAGCAGATGGATTTGGGAGTGGGGGTTGGTGGGGGATAGTGGGTGGGCAATCTGCCTGGCTGCTTAGTCCAAATGACTGTATAATGGGAGTTAGTTTCTTCAGGTCAGATTCTGGACTTGCCACAGAAGATCTCTCAGCTTGCAACTCTTTCCAAGAGCATCACCCTGAAAGGGATGTGTTGCTGTTACTTAAGCAAGCAAACAAACAACAAAGGAGACAAGGGCACCACCTGAAGCTTCGCATTTAGAAAATAAAATTGGGAATTGCTGAACAACGAATGTTGCTGCCTCAAGGGTTCAGGGTTGCCTACTATCCATGAATCTTGTATTTACCACAGGAATAATGGTGGGGGGCTTTAAAGTGGTGTCCTCGTTATCTAAAGAAGTCTTTGGTGTTGCTCAGTCTAAAACCAGAATGGCATAAATAAGAAAACCAAAAGTAGTAAAGCAACCATCTGTGATATTATGATGACCATTCAGAAATTGGTATTATGTCACTAATCTGGAGAGAGGTTTTGGAGTTGAATTAACATGGGGAGCATGTCAATTTCTGTCTATAAAAGCAGTTATGACTCAATTCTCACATCTACCTGAGGTAATGGAGAAGGGAAGAGGCAGATAATGGTCTCAAATACCTTTATGCTACTAACTTATGATACAGGAGAACCATGTTTGACTCTGGCTTAAAATGAGCATTCTGAGTTAGCAACCAGGGGAATGGAAACATTCTTGTCCTCCCTTTGTGAGCAGATCTTTCTACGATCCTCTGTGATATTTGGAAGCTATTCCTTAAAAACAGATCCTCTTGTCCACACCATACAAGGGCACAGCATTGAACTAAAGCATAGATAATCCATAGCAAGTCAAAACATTACATGTCTCAAAAATGAAAAACGGAAGAAGAACCAGGTAGGCATTGTCAGACTCAGTTTTTCCACTTGTGTGGTGGATTAAAAAAAAACAGTCAAACACACTACTTGCCCATGGGAGTGGGCCCATGAGGGGCTAGTAAGAGCAGGTCACATCATCGGAAGCACACAGGAAATCTAATTGCAGTTTGGCCAGGCAGAGAATAACACTGGATCTAGTTGTTTCCAATTAGGTTGAATAGAAAGAAACTTGAGGGGATGTGAACTTGCGAGTTGCAAATAGGAACAGCTACTTGACAATAGGAAGTGTATTTTTCTTGGTGCCTTGAAAAATCACGTCCTGGCCCATTGTTAACACCCTAAAGTTTGTACCCAATGGAACTCAAAGATGGTCGTGACAAACCACTTCTGGAAATTCAATCTACAGGAGCCTTATGGGCCCAATCTGTGAAGAAAAAGAATGCATCTGATTTATTTTCTTTTATCTATAGTGAATGATTGATTTTAGACTCTCATACAGGAGTGCTGTATTATATCATTCTCTTTCTTTCAATCCTAAACTCCTCCCATGCCCTCCAAAAAGAATGGCTCTTTTGGTCTAATTTTTTCATTTTCCTTGTGTTACATAAAGCACCAGGCTGAGGCGGAGGCGGAGGCTGAGGCTGAGGCGACACTGAGATGCCCACCTGATGACCGATTATTCCATTTGTGCCCCTGGTGCTGTCTGTTCTCTCTGAGGATAAACATTACATAAATATTACTCTATTTAAAAAAGAAATGAACTGCTAATTCCATCCAAGGTAGGGACCACTTTACAAAAAATTAAAAAAAAATGGTACAAGGGTAGAAAGAACCACATGGACAAACCACCTAATATGCAAGAATATTTTGCAGAAATTCTTTATGCTGGAACATCCTTTCCCCTTACTTTGCAGCCAACAGATATTGGAGAGTTATTTTAATCTTAATTCTATTTATGGGGCTGGAACATTCCAAAGAGAAGGAGGGTTTTGTTGAACATTTTAAACAATTGATTCCAGATGGAGTCTCTCTGCATCATTCTTGGAATGCTCTACCTGTGATCTAAAGGCAGAGTGTCCATAGTCACTAAAGACTGAAGAGTGCTGAAGTTTTAAGCAACACAGAAAGCAAAGCTTCCTGCATTTTTGGTCTTACTTGGTCAAATGGTTTTAATTCTGATGCTTTTTAGTTTGGGGGTTGGGGGCACTCTCACACGTGTACATATGTGTGTTTGTGAAGCATCTGATACATCAACCCCCGCAGGAACAGGACTACAAGATGAGTGCAGAGGTCCACTGTCCACAGCTCCGCTCCACTCAGTTGAGTGCTCTGAGAACATCTTATGATGATGATGACGCATGACTTCTCTTTTGAATTAATTTTGAAGTGGTTAGACAGAGAAGTGTGTGTGTGTGTATGAGGGTATGTGTATGTGAGTGTGTGTGCATGGAAATGTGAGATGTACACATGTGACTCTGTGTGTGCATGGATATGTGAGTGTGTGTGCATGTAAATATGAATGTAAGTGCATGTAAATGTGTGAGTGCATGTAAATGTGTGTATGCATATAAATGTGTGTGCACATAAATATGAGTATGTGTGTGCATGTAAATGTGTGTGATTGTAAATGTGTGTATGCATGTGAGTGTGAGTGTGTATGCATGTAAATATGAGTGTGTATGAATGTAAGTGTGTGTGTGCATGTAAATGTGAGTGTGTGCATATAAATGTGTGTGTGCATGTAAATGTGAGCATATGTGCATGTCAATGTGAGTGTATGTGCATGTAAATGTGTGTTCATGTAAATGTGTGTCCATATATATGTGAGTGTATATGTGCATATATGCGAGTATATGAGTGCATGTGTGTGTGTGTGCATATATATATGAGTGAGTATATGAGAGGGAGATGGAGAGGAAGAGACTCACTCCATATAGCCCATTACTACTCATATTGTATTACATGATACTCCTCTTCTATTTGGCCTCTTCCCAGTAATATTCATTAAAGGGTGATTATGAAGACCATTGGTGGGGTCCTGAAACCAATCAAATGGCATGGACATCATTCATGAGCTTCCAGCTAAGTGTTACTATGCAGCAAGCTGAGTGCCAGCCATGCCCTGATGCCCCCAGAGCTCCCCACACTCACAATGGAAGTGAACTGCAATCCTAGTTTGTGTCAGGAAACAAACACCTATACAATGGATTGAACCAGACCTCTGCTTCCCAGCTAAAACCCCAGCTTTGAAAGGTGGCTTAATGCAAAATAAGAATGCTTTGCTTAGATTTGACCTTAGTACAAGGAGATAGGTATGGATTGCTTCGCATTCTTCTACATGATAACAACCAGTTGTGCCAGCACCATTTGTTGAAAATGCTGTCTTTCTTCCACTGGATGGTTTTAGCTCCCTTGTCAAAGATCAAGTGACCATAGGTATGTGGGTTCATTTCTGGGTCTTCAATTATATTCCATTGGTCTACTTGTCTGTCAGTATACCAGTACCATGCAGTTTTTATCACAATTGAAATTTATAGAAGAGAAAGTGGGGAAAAGCCTTGAAGATATGGGCACAGGGGAAAAATTCCTGAATAGAACAGCAATGGCTTGTGCTGTAAGATCGAGAATTGACAAATGGGACCTCATGAAACTCCAAAGATTCTGCAAGGCAAAAGGCACCGTCAATAAGACAAAAAGACCACCAAAAGATTGGGAAAGGATCTTTACCTATCCTAAATCAGATAGGGGACTAATATCCAACATATATAAAGAACTCAAGAAGGTGGACTTCAGAAAATCAAATAACCCCATTAAAAAATGGGGCTCAGAACTGAACAAAGAATTATCACCTGAGGAATACCAAATGGCAGAGAAGCACCTGAAAAAATGTTCAGCATCCTTAATCATCAGGGAAATGCAAATCAAAACAACCCTGAGATTCCACCTCACACCAGTCAGAATGGCTAAGATCAAAAATTC
Source organism: Mus musculus (assembly GCF_000001635.26). NCBI lineage: Eukaryota > Metazoa > Chordata > Mammalia > Rodentia > Muridae > Mus > Mus musculus. The sequence goes on along the minus strand of NC_000081.6, from coordinate 26,422,533 downwards.
AGGTGACAGCGGATGCTGGCGAGGATGTGGAGAAAGAGGAACACTCCCCCCATTGTTGGTGGGATTGCAGGCTTGTACAACCACTCTGGAAATCAGTCTGGCAGTTCCTCAGAAAAGTGGACATAGTACTACCGGAGGATCCCACAATACCTCTCCTGGGCATATATCCAGAAGATGTCCCAACCGGTAAGAAGGACACATGCTCCACTATGTTCATAGCAGCCTTATTTATAATAGCCAGAAGCTGGAAAGAACCCAGATGCCCCTCAACAGAGGAATGGATACAGAAAATGTGGTACATTTACACAATGGAGTACTACTCAGCTATTAAAAAGAATGAATTTATGAAATTCCTAGCCAAATGGATGGACCTGGAGGGCATCATCCTGAGTGAGGTAACACATTCACAAAGGAACTCACACAATATGTACTCACTGATAAGTGGATATTAGCCCAAAACCTAGGATACTCAAGATATAAGATACAATTTGCTAAACACATGAAACTCAAGAAGAATGAAGACTGAAGTGTGGACACTATGCCCCTCCTTAGAATTGGGAACAAAACACCCATGGAAGGAGTTACAGAGACAAAGTTTGGAGCTGAGACGAAAGGATGGACCATCTAGAGACTGCCATATCCAGGGATCCACCCCATAATCAGCATCCAAACGCTGACACCATTGCATACACTAGCAAGATTTTATCGAAAGGACCCAGATGTAGCTGTCTCTTGTGAGACTATGCCGGGGCCTAGCAAACACAGAAGTGGATGCTCACAGTCAGCTATTGGATGGATCACAGGGCTCCCAATGTAGGAGCTAGAGAAAGTACCCAAGGAGCTAAAGGGATCTGTAACCCTATAGGTGGAACAAAATTATGAACTAACCAGTACCCTGGAGCTCTTGACTCCAGCTGCATATGTATCAAAAGATGGCCTAGTCGGCCATCACTGGAAAGAGAGGCCCATTGGACACGCAAACTGTATATGCCCCAGTACAGGGGAACGCCAGGGCCAAAAAAAAAAAAAAAAATGGGAATGGGTGGGTAGGGAAGTGGGGGGGAGGTTATGGGGGACTTTTGGGATAGCATTGGAAATGCAATTGAGGAAAATATGTAATAAAATATTTAAAAAAAATGAATGCTTTGCTTTGTGATGAAGAATGGCTGACCTAGCAAGAGGCTTGTCTGGTGAAGTGAAAGAGTGATTTAGGATGCAGGAAAAAGAAATTGAGACAGGAAATCCTTCCAAAGAATCAGAAAAAAGAGGTAAAGGAAGTTAGCTTTTGAGACTGAATCATAGTTTGTGTAGTTAACAGAGAGGACAGAAGGGTTCCAAGCAGGTGATGATCTTCAGAGATGTTCAAAGTCTTTTGTCTCCTCACTGTGGGGAAAGTGAGGTCATTTCCTGGCCATGTGTGTATCTCCAAGTGATACTTGAAATCCCTATTGCTCCAACTGTCACAAGCCTCCCTCATCCATGTATCACAAGTGCTACTACTAATAACTGCAACGTAGTGCATACTATATACTACATATGTAAATCAGTTCTTTTAGTGATTTTAAAAACTATGAAGTTTGTAATTATGATCTCCATTGTACAATAAGAAAATAGAAGAGATGGATCAAATACATTGAAAGCTTTCTTTTTTAATAAATAGTTTAAATATAACTTTAATTTTCACAGAATTACATCACTTCCCCCTCCATTTCTCTCCTCTAGCCCTTCCTAACAACCCAATTTTAACTCCTCCTGTGTCCACTGTACTGTTAAATTGATACACTCTTTTTACTTGATTATTGTTGTTATATACATGTATATATGTATATGTTATATAGCATATATATGTATATATATACACACACACATATCACAGTCCCACTTTAACATGTATATGTATATATTACATAACACACACATATCCTATATGCTATTGGGTCCATTTTTCCTAATGATGTGTTTGTAGTTTCCAGACTGACCACTCTGTATTGGAAATCCAATAAGGAGACTCATCCCTGGGAGAGGATAAGTCTCCTTCCAGAGTCATTAGTTGCCTATAGTTCTTTGTCTATGGGTGGTACCCCCTTGAAATTCCTGCCTGTCATGTTAACATGTCCATTGATAAGCTATTGTTCTAGTCCCGTTTGTGCAGCCATTTCTAGGAGAGACCAACGTACATGTGCAGGGAGGAAGGTTATTCGCTGCTAGTGGGAGTATAAACTGGTGCAGCCACTTTGGAAGTCAGTGTGAAGATTCCACAAAAAGCCAAAAAATATGTCTACCATATAACCCAGATGTATCCCTCTTGGACAGATACTTCAAAGACTATGTACTACTACAGAGATTCCTGTTCATGCATTTCATTACTCATCTATTGAAAATATCGAAGAAATGGACATAGCTCACATGTTCAACTGATGAATGGACAGTGAAATTGTAGGCTATTCATACAATGGAATATTAATCAGCTATTGAAAAGAGAATTGTTAAATTGACAGATACATAGGTCAAGTTAGGAATAATCATTCTGAGTGAGGTAACCCATATCCAGCAAGACACATGTCAGATCTTTCCTCTCATTTGGGGGACATTATTTCAATCTGTAGATTCATGTAGTTAATTTGAAATATTCTTGGATGTCAGGAAATGACGACAGGGTCTTTGTGGTTGGCTTTAAAGGGCAGGAAGATTAAAAAACCAGTAGTTAACAGGGTTAATAGGTGAGCTGGTCTGAGATTGGAAAGAGAGAAGGACAGGTATAAGAGGGAATACAAAGGAGAAATAAATGACTCATAACACCCTCAAAAGCTCGTATGGAAACTTACCTTCTACTAAATATATTTCCTAAAATATGTGTGTATCTATTGCAATATCAACAATATGGCTACCCAAATAAGACCTGAACAATAACAATTCGACTTACTTGATGTGCCAGTATGGATGGGAGGCATATGATGGGATACCACCCCAAGATGACAAGCCATGGGTAATTAATGACTACTAAGAGAAAAATAGTCTTCGTCATGAGTGACCCCCCCCCCCAAATTGGCTATCCAATAACAAATGGCCAGACCTAAAATCATATGAGCAACACATCAACACTAAACTGACCTAGTAGTATCTATGGACAATACACACACACACACACACACACACACACACACACACACACACACACACACATGTCTTAGTCAGGGTTTCTATTCCTGCACAAACATGACCAAGAAGATAGCTGTGGAGGAAAGCGTTTATTCAGCTTCCACACTGCTGTTCATCACCAAAGGAAATCAGGACTGGAAGCAGGTCACGAAGCAGGGGTTGATGCAGAGGCCATGGAGAGATTTTACTTACTGGCTTGCTCACCTTGCTTTCTTATAGAACCCAGGACTACCAGCCTTGGTCCCTCCACTACTACCCACAGTGGACCCTCCCACTCTTGATTACTAATTGATAAAATGCCTTACAGCTGGATCTCACAGAGGCATTTCCTCAAGGGAGGCTCCTTTCTTTGTGATAACTCCAGCTTGTGTCACGTTGGCACACACACACACACAACCAGTCAGTTTACACACACATGTACACACACACATACACACACACACACACACACACACACACACACACACACACACACACGGTTTATATATGTATACATATATATATATGGATATCAATGTGTGTGTTAATGCAACAACCGTACAACCGTAATTAAAGTAAAAGAAACCATTAATTTTCAAAGGGACCTGGGGTGGGGCATGAGACAATTTAGAGAGAGGAGAAAAAAAAGGGAAAATATGCAATTATATTTGTAGTTCAAATAAAATTAAAAATGAAAGAATGAAGTCATACTATTTGTGGCTACATGGATTTCACTGGAGAAATCTGTGTTTTAAAGTAATGAGTCACAGAAGAGTGTGGATGAGCCAGCCCTGAGGGTGTGAATGTGGGAGAGCTGACCCTGCCTCCTCCTGATGGCAGCACCCCATCAGGTGGCATCCCCAGAGCAGTGCTGGAGAGCTCACCCTGAGGGAGCAGATAAGGGAAGAGCTAGTGCACTGACCAGTTCTGCTAACACCAAGGCCCAGATCCCGGGCTCTAAATTGGCCCACCCTAAAATCTGTATCATCTGCAAATTGTTGGGACTCATGAACGTGCCAGTCAGGCTGTTCCAAAGCTGTGGAATCTCCATGACACAGGGCAAGAACAGGATAACCAGAAGGAGTCTAGATGAGGATCTAATATTGATGGGATCACAGAAGCCAGAGATCTCAAACCAGATTAATGACTCGTTGTAGGGAACATGGGCAAGTGAAGATGTGTGAACAGTGGGATTTATTGTGAGACATATTGTGACATACTACAGCTTCCATGGTGAGATGTTTTCTGTTTTGCTGTTGTTGTTATTGTTTGCATATGTGTTATATTTTAGGGTGAGATTGCAAGGGCAAAGGGTGTATGCAAAGGGATTGGGAGGTAACCAGGACTGGGGTACATGATGTGGAATGCACAGAAAATTGGTAAAAAGTTAAAAAAGAAATGATCCACACAGAAAATCAACTTTGGCCCATCCTCAATTATATGTGAAATTAAGGTGGACCTCATAGAAATATTGAGTAGAATAATCATAATATTTATAACATGGTGGAAGAGGAAGATAGAGGGGGGACTTGAGTAATGAGTCCCAAAGTACACTTTGATGGGAAGACTAAGTCTAATAGTCTAATATTCTACAACATAAGAGGCCAACACTATTTGACAACAGTTTATTACACCATCTATAAAGTACTAAAAGAGACAAGTTTGAAATTTTCCCCCAAATATGAGAAATGTTTGTGGAACTAGAAATAATCAAATTCATCAGTGCGTACTATATGCATACATCAAACTGTTGCCCTACACCTCACAAACATGTAAAATCACTGTGTTAGTTATAAAATTCATAAAGATAGTAGTAACAGTTTTTTCAGTCTTGAGGACTGATGGATTTAATACTGTCAGCTTGGACTGAGTTCACAAAGCTGGGATAGAATCCAGACTTTCTGCACACCTCTAAAGAGATCCAGAATTGACTCAAGGCGGCTCTAAAGGGTAAGGAGGATGGATGAGAATTAGATTGGGCTCAATGACTAGAAGCACAAAGCAGACACCAGACATTTGGAGAATAAAACTTTGAGCACAATTCCAATCTTTTACTCTGATGGTGACATTTCTGCAGATAGTGACAAATAGCTATGATCTTTCCTCTTCCCCCTAAGAACCTCTATTCTTCTGGCTGAGACCATCTATAAAAGTGAACATGATTAGAGATGATGGTTGCTTTTCTATCCTATAGAACATTGTAATCTCACACTTCGGAGATTCATTGTAAAAGAACTAGTCCTTGATTATATCTTGGGAGCAGTGTCTGAGGATCCACAGAACCTTCAAGTCCAGCCCCACTGACAGTTGCCATTACTCACCAGTCTTCCCAGCAAGACACAGACCTATTTGCTTAAGTTCTAGGTATGTGCTTTCAAGCACATCCATACATGAGTCCTTAAAGTCATTTTATATGAAAGAAGCACCTCTAACTATAATTGAAAATAAGTGTTCTAATACTAATTTTCTCAAACACAAAGGACTTGTGTCATAAGGTCTAAGAGAAAATTTTAACTTAACATCTTGATTGAACTTAGATCTTCCAGTGACAGAATGAGATGGATCTAAATGATATTTTTGAGTGGTTTTTTTTTTTTTTGTGAAAGAATAGACTATAAGGACATTTTTAACTTGAACTTCTGTCTGTAAATTTAATTTGCTTTTATTTGGAAGGACATTGATGCAAAGTGTTCATGTGCCTGACGATCTCTGGTGGAACAGATGTTGCTGAAGTATAATTGTCCTGGTGAGAATCAAAAACTACAGTTAGAATTCCATTCCCCTTAATTCTCTCAGATGCAAGTAAACAACAAAGTCTGACTCGGTGAGTAAGGATGCTGCACTTTCTCCCAGGTCATCCTTCTTCCACTTAGCATCTCTCTTGTCTCCAAGGATGGCTGTCTCTTCCTAAATGGGTAAAGGGTGCTCTGCACTTAGATGCTGAGGAGGAACTTCGGACTTCGATGTTGAAATTGTTGAAATACTTTAAGAAAATTTTTGCAACTTTCAAGGGGAATAACCTATAACTTTGAAAAATAATTTATTGAACTACTAAATAATGATTTTCCCCATTTCTAATTTCCATGGGAAGATATAAAGCATAATAAAACATCTCTTTCCCGTTCTTCAAGGATATTTGTAAAGTTTCTGTTGTAGGCAATATTTTGTTTGGTTTTGAACCTATTTTATAACTATACTCTTATTTCCCTTGGGATTGACTATGCTGGAGTCTATAAGGTATTGGAAATTCAGTCAGTTGTGGGATAAGAATAGCTAATCAAGTGCATAAAATTCCTTGGCAGCTGAGTTACTTAATAGGGCAAAGGAATACTTAAAAGAACAACTTATTAAACTGAAACTGAGAAGCGAGACCCAAATCTATCTCTCTCTCTCTCTGTCTCTGTCTCTGTCTCTCTCTCTCCTCTCTCTGTCTCTGTCTCTCTGTCTCTCTCTCTCTCTCTCTGTCTCTGTCTCTCTCTGCACACACACACTTTGGAATAGATAAACATTAAATATAAAAATATAGGGATAAAATAATTTAATTCTTTGAGGATATCATCCTTACATATAGTATTTTTTATCATTAACTAGGAGCTTGTAGACAGACTTATCGTAATGTATTCCTAAAGGCCATGACTTTATTTTAGTTCCTGAGAGTATTTATAACATCCTATACATATTTTTCCTTGTTTCTGAAATTAGGGCAGTCAGAAAGACTTTGTGGAGGTAACCAAGGAATTGTGATTTGTGTGTGCTTGCAATGGTGGTGCTGGTGTTGAAGAAAGGGAAGGGGTGGAGAAAGGGGAGAGGAAGAGAAGGAAATGAAGATAACACAAGTGTGGAAGTGAAGGGATGGTGTAACGAAGATGATTCAGCCTGGCCAGTGGTAGATGCCTGTTCTTCAGTCTCCTAGTGAGTAGATTATGTTGGTTTATTTTGATTTAGTTGTCCACATAACTTCATTATTTTTAAGGATATGTGTTTAATGATATAATCAGGCCAATCAGGGACATTTTATTATATATTTCATAACCTATTCTATGTAAGAGTTTATGCGTAATCCAAAGCATAGACATATACATTTTGATCCCCTCATGAATCCTTAGTCCATGATATTAACTCTCACCTTGACTCTAGGCAATACTTTATTTCACAGTCTCCTGCATTTTCTCTTCTTCAATTTATGTTTGAACTTCTGATAATCCCTCTGATCTCTACGTGCCATGCACTTTTTACTAACAGGTTCAATCATTAAGCACCCCACCACCACCAACACCGCCAGTTTAATCAGAAGTTAAATCCATCTCATACCTTTTCTTCTTCTAGGCATCTTGGGAGCCGCAGTAAATGAAATACAGCCCCGGCTCATGGAATTTGTGCTTTTGCAAAAGAACAGTAGCAAGAAACAGACAGATAGATTATACTCACCGGCTAGTATTCTCCGAGGAAATGAAAGCAGAGAGAGGGGGGGAAGAAGGGAGGGAGAGAGAGAGAGAGAGAGAGAGAGAGGGAAAGAGAGAGAGGGAGGGAGGGAAAGGGTGAGAGAGAGAGAGGGAGGGAGAGAGGGAGAGAGGGAGAAAGGGAAAGAGAGAGAGGGAGAGAGGGAGGGAGAGGGAGAGAGAGACAGAAAGAAGGAGGTAGAGGGAGAGAGAGAGGGGAGAGAGACAGACAGACAGACAGAGAGAGAGAGAGGCAGAGGCATGGTGCCATTTTTACAGAGGTCTGAGAGGAATTCATGACAAGATGCAACAATATGATTGATACTCTAGGGACACATGGGAAAGAGTATACTGGGCTTCATCTACACAGCACAGAATCCTAAAGCAGAGATGCTCTTGACAGGTTTGAAATCCAGAAAAACCAGGTGGAGCAAAGAGAAAGGATAGTGCAGATGAGGGGGAAGTTACCAGCAGGAGCAGGTCCTCATGGGATTTTGTAAAGACAGTGACTACCTCCTCAATGGGATGGGCCCACAATAGAGAAATTTGTGCGACAGAGTAGTGTGCGCCATTTCCATTCTGAAATGATGTCTCTGCTGCTCAGTTTACTAGGAAGCTGGGGAGAAAGGAGAGTGTATTGGTTTCCTGAAGCTGTTTTAAGAAAGTAGCAAAACCTGTGGGACTTAAAACCTTACAAATTCACTGTCTCAATGCTGGAGGACACGAGTCCTAGTCAGGGAGTTACTGGGGCCTCATTTGATCTGAATCACTCAGAGAGCATCCCTCCTTGACTCTTTCTGGTATGAGCTGTTAATAGTGCAAATGTTCTCTGGTTTGGAGGAACATCATTCCAGACTATGTCTCCGTAATTACATGGAGTAATTCTGTGTATGTCTGCAACTCTGCATGGCTTCATGTGACCTGATGAAGATGTGGGCTGTGGCATTGAGGGATTTCGTTGTGAATTATGTCTTCATTTTTAACTGATAAGCTGTATTAAACACTATTTTGAAGACCAGTCACATTTAGATGTCCTTTGTGATTATTAATTTTTGGAGGAAGTAAGTCAACCTGGTCCAATTGGCCTTTGGGAGCTCTTGTTAACAGTCTACATTAGAGATGATGGAAGCCTAGACCAGCAAGGGAGGTGCTCTTCAGTGATTAGATCTGAGGAGAACATTAAAGAATAAGCTGAGTGTTTGAATGTGGCTATAAAGAAATGGAGCAACAAGAAATGGCATCCAACCTTTGAGGTCTAAACATAGGGGCACTGGGAGCGGGGTGTCGGAGGTCCAAAGAGGAAGGGGTTTGGTTTGACTAGAGTGTCAGGTGCCTTGCCTCTTACTGCAGGCAAGAAATTTGTGCAAGATCAAGCCAAACAAACTCCAGCCTGGATGATGTAAGGAGTCATGAAGTTCCACCCCTATCTGAGACACTGCTGGCATCTGATGCCTCCTGGGAGAGGCAGAGTCAGTTCTTTCCAGGGATGCAGCCCCTAGGAGGCTACCCATGTTCTAGAGATGGGCCTGCATATATGCACATCCAGATAGCATGAAGCAGAATCCGTGGGTTTTTAAAACAAAGACCATATGAAGTTGGGATGAATTAGTGGTATGAGGATTAGGGGAGAGATTAAATGTAAAACCAAAGGTAGAGTTAACCAAAACATAAGCATACATAAAACACTTAAGGAATTTTATAACAGACTAGGAAAAGAGAAAAGGAAATGGAAAGCATCGGGTAAAGGAAACTGATTTGCTTTCAGGAAGCTACATTTTAATTGTCTCTTCTTTTGTTTCCTATTGGAACTGAAGCTTAAGTGCACACAGGAGGTCCTTTCCTCCTGGCTCTCTGCAGGAAGCCTATATATAAAGAGCATCTCCCGAAGGGTCTGAAATCTTCATTTCTCAGTCCCTCTAGGCATTCTGGCTCCTTTCCTAAACTGCTTACACAAGCTTAGAGATCTCTTCTGAAGTGAAGAAATAGGCGAAAGGAACTTGTAGGAAGTCTCAACAGGAGAAGGAGATGGTAGCCCAGCCTTGTTAAAACCTCTGCCTTCTGTTTAGCACAGTCTTTCACGATTAGTCTGTAGGCTTTTCTTTCACCTGAAATTTTACTGGAATCTCTTTTTGCTCAAAGCACCAAGGCTCTGCTTACTGCTCACCTCTGCGGATGCCTTGCTGGCCTCCATCTTACTTTCTAGTCGTGTTTGGAAACTCTCCAGGTCTTCCACTCAGAAGCAGCTCCGTCCACCCTTCGCCTTTAAACAGTTTTATCCTCAGTTTTTCTCCTGAACTCTACTGGTTCCTTCTTCCCTCCCTTCCCTTCCTCCATCATCTCCTTCCCCTTCCACTTACTACCCCAAACCCTATCTGCCTTCCAGTGTGTGTTACTAATGAGATAACACAAGACTTGTGTGAGACAAAAACTTTACCAATGAATTATAGTCTGATCCCTATTCTGGCACATATTTAGTTGGTGCAATAGGGAGAGTAAAAAAAATAAATTTTATATTAAAGAAATATTGGATGACAAAATATAACTACTCTGAAGTTTTTGAGGAGCTCTTAATAATGAAGAAGCTCTCTTCTATTTCACGAAACTGTGAGCTGCTTTTCTTCCTTGAATTTTGGTTCTGATGTCTCCTGGGGAGAGAGGAAGGAAACATGGCTGGCCTATATGGTGCTCTGTCATCTCTGTTGACTTATATCCCTTACTCTGACAGATGCAGAGAGGACACTAGTGCCCCAGAATTAGTCTTGCCAAGTTTTATGTCTCATTAATCCTTGTGGCATTCAGTCCCATACTCTTAGTCACCTGTGTACGGAGAGACCATGTCTTGGCAGGCACCCTGCATTCCCCTACAGACAGCACACCTGCTTTTGTAACATGTCCTCTTCCTCCTAGAGCACTCCCTGAACCTTCCTTCTGATTTTCAGATGTCCACTGAGGCTTCAGGAGCCGGGTTCTACAATATCCCAGTGACAACCTCTACTAGTACCTCATGGGCAACTCTCCCACTTTCCTGCCCCTCAGGGATGCCACCTGTCCCCTGGAACTACCAAGTGTGACCCATGGCCAAAGGGCTTCATCTCTCATGTCCAGCTGCCCCAGTGCATGCTGCTAACAGTGTCCGGTACTTACAAACACACTTAAAGAAGTTCATGCTACAAATTAGACATTCAAAAGAGACAATTTGCTTACAGGCTCTGGGCTTTTATCATTCAGCAAGTGATTTTGAAAATAATAATTTAAGATATTTCCAATTCATTTCCTAATTATAAACATTTTGTGTTGACGATTCAGTTTGAGTTGTGATATTGAAATTGAAAAAGTTGTTTCTGTCATAATAATCTGAGAGATGATACTAAGAGTTTTGAAGTTTTTATGTATTTTAAAACAGTAAGTTCGAAACTCTCTTTACACACATGCATATATGCACTCACACACTCATACACACATACTCACACACTCACACACACTCACACATACTAACACATACTTACACATACTAACATACACTCACATATGCCTACACGTATACACTCACACACACACACATACACATTCTTTTCCATGAAATTATTTCATGGGTGATACATTTATTGTGTGGAAATTCTGATTATTTTCTTATTCCAACATTAATTTAGGCTCTGTGTGTATGTGTGCTCATGTGTGTATATACATGTATGTATATATGTATGTATGTATGTATGTATGTATGTATGTATGAGTATGCATGTGAGTGTCTATGTATGAGTGTATTTGTGTGTGGAGATCAGAAAAGATATTAAGGGTTAGACATAGAAAGCAAACAATGATTCATGGCAGGGCACAGTCATGCTTGCCATAACACTGGGCATTTTCATCCTGGCCAATCTCTCTCCTGTACTCCACAAATACACTGAAGAGAATTTCTTATCCCAGGGTCCTTTCCCTGTGAGGGTGTTGATGCAAATTCACAGGTATACATGACTCAAGGGGAAGCTTGCTGTATGCTGGAGTACTGTTAGTCTAAAATGTGCCAAAGAACCATTGATGAAGTCTTAGTAATGCATGCTCTATACTGGGATACCAACAGTAACCAAAACTGTTACCCATTAGATGCTGTGCTGTCCAGGAGCCTCTCCTGGAACCACACCACGTAGCATCTGACTATAAAACAAACAACCTCTATTTGAAATAGAATTCTGATAACCTCATTCCCTTAATCTGCCTCCCAATATCAGTAGAGTCCTCCTCCATAAATGGCTTTGTGAATCATTCTTCACATTTCTATAAACTCTCCCCATTTCACTGTTTGTGATGCAGGATTGTAACTGGAAAAAATAGAGTTTCCAAAATGGAGAGAGTTTTCTATGGAGTGATTATAGTCACACTTATAAACACAAACAATAATATTGTCAATGATGCCAACATGATTTTTAGAAAGTAGAATAGAGAGCGTCTTGTTTCATAAGCCTTTAGATCTGTCTGTGAACTTCAACTTATTATCAGCAGGCAGAACCCTCATTTCTAAGTATGCCTCCTTGCACATTTCATTATTGCCCTGTAACATGTGTCAAACATTATATTACAGATTATAGATAATTGCCAGCTACCATTAGTTAGAACCTCTTTCTGAGCAGTTAAAGCTTATTTTTTGATTTTTTTTTAAATCTGGTTTATTCAAAGGAACAGAAAAATCTTCACTGCTTGTAGGTTAAGATAGCCCTCAGAATTTCATTTAGCCAATGGAGTAGCATTTAGATGGTTAGGAAGGTGTATATGCCTTTTATAAGAGGAAAATCTGATTAAGATAATTCAAGACACTAAGTAATGATGATAGCGTATTAGGCTGTGACAATGTGAAGAGGCTGTTTTCTTTTGTGTCTCTTTGATTATAGCACCAGAAGCATTTAGTGAGTTGAGTTTTCCAGGGCTACATGTGCTTGGGATGTCTACCTATGAACAGGAACCTAACCATTTTCACAGTGCCCTTCTTTCTCCACGGCACTCCCTGTGCTAATTGAAAAGCAAGCCATAATGACTAGAATTTGCAATCTTTGGGACAGATGTTTGCTGTTACAAGTTTTCCAATTGAGAGAAGGTGTGGGTTGATGCCCCCAGGAAGTTTTGTGGGGTACTTGGAGGCTGTAGCTCTCTGGAACCTGCCTGCAGCATTCTGAATTGACCCACTTTGCTGTGCCTGAAGTGCACATGAAGCAAAAATTTTGATCTCCGTATATTTAAAATAAGCAAGAAAAATACCTTAGGTCTTAATGGTTTCTTTCATTATTCCTTTGACCAAGTAGAGTTAAAAGACTCATGACAATTTCAGTAACTAACTTTAAAAAGATGTGACAGGTCACAAAACAAACAAGGAGCCTCTTTTTTTTTTTTTCAGAAAAATGTATTTGCAATTCAAATGTTCATATAAAAAGCATAGATTTTAAAAAGTTCGTGGATGTACAGTTAGAAGTGCTATGGTTTTGCCATTCATTGCAATTACATTCCGAAATGTGCAGGGTTCCACACTCTGCTGCTGTGTACATCTGTCACACAGACGTCACTCTCATCACTACCTCCCCAGAGCCGTTATCTTCCGATACATCTTCATGGGCCCTCATCCGATTGAATAGATGTAATAGCACATAGCCACACTGAAACCGTGGTGAGGTTAGTTGCGTTGGGTGGACCAAGTTCCTGTTCCTCAGAGCTGACAATGGTAGCCACAAAGTCCTACTTGTGGAAGACTCTCCTCGGCTGCTTTCTTCAATGTCTGTGGCTTTGTCATAATTTAACACATCCCAGTGCAAATTAACAGCTCGCCATCGCTTAAACACTCTGTAAACGGCAGCTCCTTCATGCACAATGAGGCCTAAAATTCAAGGAAAGAAAATGACTGTTGATAGTCTGAAGTTGGAAACACCACCTTGTATAAAGGTCAGGAATGTAAGACATAGCTTCATCTCCATCCCACATCATTATCAGAGAACACAGGATTCTGAGTAATAAGGTAGCTACTGACAAACTACTCCATGCTATGTAGAGGTGCACATTTTTAAAAGATAATTGATTAGCATGTGAAGAGTTTGGCTGTCATTGATATAATTCCTTTCCATCATCTGGCTCACAGTACACTGTGAATTGTCTACATTACTTTCAATCACTAGCTTCATTTTTAAGCTTAACATTGTGCCAACTATATACCATGGATGATAGGAACTGGGGCTGAGCTGACAATCTAAGGGGTAGATATTCTGCTCACAGCCATTTCTTAAAGCAATAGTAAAACAATAACTGACATACAGTAGATAGAACATCGCATTTCTTTTAATTCCAGCAACCACACAAGGACTTATTGAACACCTTAACTCTTTTGATAACTTTGTGTATATATATATATATATATATATATATATATATATATATATATATAGAGAGAGAGAGAGAGAGAGAGAGAGCCTCATTTAATTTCCACCACAGCTTTATGAGATAAACACTTCTCTCATTTTGCAAACAGGAGAGCCAAGCTACGAGGATATTGTAAAGAACTCACTGGAGCATATAACTGGAAGTGGCAGAGCCAGGAGTCAAACCCACCCAGCCTGGCTGCAGAGTCCTTGTTCTGAATCTGATAGTCACATTGCTCTGAAGCATACCCTCAGGGAAATAATCAAGACAATACTAGAAACTGAGGGACCATACACTGCTGATGATCAACCAGATGTGGCACAGCAGCAGAGAGCCATCACCACTGTGGGTGCTATGCCCACAACACAGCTTACACTTCCCGTGTGTTTACATTTCAGCAGGCACTCCAGGAGATTGTTACCCTTGTGACTTTCCCAGAAGAAAAGGAGGCCCCAGAGGAGACAACTCTTCCAATTAACAAGGAGGGGAGGGTCTGTGATTTTGTCTTCCAATAGGGCTAAATGCCATCGGAAGTCAGCCAGTAGAGTGACCAAGGTCACTTCATCTGGTAGTGTATGGCATGGGAGTGGTGCACACCTGCCAGTGCAATTATTGCCTAACCATGGGTCTGAGATTGAACACGTCTTCACAGCACTTGAACTCCTTGGGGCACAGCTGCCCCAAAGCACAGGGAAGTGTGACTAAAAGTGTTTACTGCAAAATTATCACAAGCAGTCTGAACATCTGTCCTTGAAAGAGTGGGAGATTAGAAAGTGTGGACCTAATGAACAACAGCAGTGACATAAAAGAACAAAGCCATATGAATTATCGTGGATCCCATGAAGCCATAATACAAATATCAAAGCCACAATGGGGAGAGATGAAGTTTCTCATAGGCATGAGAAAATGAAAAATACAGCATATTTTTTCTTAGTACAAATAGGTGGTCAGTGCATAAAATGGTGAAAATAGTAACATCTAAGTTTCAGTAGTAAAGAAAGAATGGATAAATGAACCTAGTTGGGGTACAGGGGCCTACAAATGTGCTTTGAGTTACAGTTCAAGTAGGGAAATGGGGATAGAAATGTTCAACTATTATTCTGTATATGGGTTGGGTTTTTTGTTTTTTGTTTTGTTTTGTTTTGTTGTTTTTGCAGCCAAGAAATTCAAATTTCCCAAGATGGTAACAGATAATTTATTAGTAACCTAACATGTATTGAAAACTTTGGGGAAAACATTTTGCTACCCTAACCTTCAAAAGAAGTCATAAGTAGACTGTAACAGGAAAAGAGTCTTCACAAAAGGAAAGATAGTGAGGATTGTAGTAACAGAAAGTGGTACAGTCAACCCAGTGATTTTCATGCTGAATAATAAGTGTGCTTTTAGTAAGGAATTGAAAGGGCCTACTCATCAGCAGCTCAGTGGGGGAGGGCTGGGAGCCTGCCTGTCCTGAGGACATCCCACTTTCCTCTCTCACTTCTTCCCTCTCTTGCTTCCTTCCTTCTGCTCTTCTGTTTTTCTTCCTTCCTATCTTTTTTCCTCTCTCCCTACCTTTTATACATTCATCAGCTAAAACAATGCCAAGCAGAGATGAATATCTAGTCTTTGAAAAAGGAAGTCAGAATTTGTCTATTTGCACTACCTTCTTAGCAGAAGATAAGTTTCTTGCATATGTGATTTAACACCTTGTAGAGATGTTTACCAGTCTGCTACAAACATGTGTGACCTGATTAAATAAACATATCTTTGAGGATCAGTCTTCTATGTCTCAAAATAACAGGGGGAATGTGCCCTGTCAATCATGACAATAGCATAAAATTAATGTTAAAGCTCTTTTTCACAAAGAAAAGAAGGATGTTGATCCAACTGACCATTTGTTTACAGGGAGCTGCCAGAATTATAAGTCAAGATGACTAGGTTTTAATTGCTGCTTCTATCATTAAGCTTTCAGAATTCATCACAGCCAGTGATTTATTTTTTCTTTTTCTTCCTTAAAATGCATTTGAAACATTCAAGTTTTACATTGTGAAGGAGAGTTTGGACATAAGTCATAATTCCTCAATACTGAAGTACTTGGATTTCCTCTGCAGTAGTAACTGTATAAAATAAGACATTACTATTAATTACAAAATCAATAGTGAGCTTATGTGATAGGAGAGCTCACTCATAAAGCAATTACATTCTGAGGTCGTCTCATTCGGAGTGAGTGTAGGGGTGGTGATGATTGTGTGATGGCTGCATCACAGAAAACCACTCAAATTTCAGCCTTTTATTCTTTTGCCATTAAACGTCTTTGAAAAGCCAGAAACAGGTCATTTACTAGAGGGTATGGTCACTTTCTAGGAATATATTCTTAGGATCACTTCCTCAAAATTACTACCCTACAATGTGCAAAATAGGTCGTACAATCTCAGTTTTCAGAAGACACAATCTTTTTGTTTGTCCACCTTCAGGGACTGCTTATCAATTGCATCGAGTCATGAATAATGTTCTAGATCTTGTTTTATTTCCCCCATGAGCTTTCAGAGTTACCCCTTGCCTTCTGAAGATTAAATTCTCCTAAAAAGACTGTACCCCATGCTACCCACAAGGCACTTCTCCTCTCTACTTTAATTTCAATGAATTAAATGTGAAAAATGCTACCAGAGCTGGTAGCTACAGGAAGACATGACCAGCACAAACTTAAACCAAGACTTAGGATTCACTCAAATCTAGTTCATTATACAGAAAAGCTAAACTTCAGGAGCTGTATCAGTGGTCCAACTGCATCAGTGGTATTTTCCCATGGGTGACCAAATGGAACCTTGACATTTCAGGCCACATAGGAAGAAGCTTGGATTTATATTTCACTCGATCCATTAACCTTGCGGGGAAATACAGGGATAATTTTTATAAAGCACATATATCAACTACTTTAGGATACTTGTTATATTCAGTGTCCTGGACACCGACAGAGTATGAGAACTGAGGAGTGTGGAGGGCACGTAGGCTTTTTTTTTCCTTGCCAATATATTTAATTGAAAAATTATTGATACTCAAGGAAATATTTTTTGTTAAAGAATTATCTTGGAAATCAAAGTAGGAATAAACAGATTTTGGGTTCACTGACATAAAAAAATTATGTAAGTAAAATCAATCCCAAATTTTAAAATGTTATGTTATCTATAATTGTCTTGGAAACATTATAAGAGGTAAAGAAGTTTATCAAGGTCCATGTGTTCACATGGTCATATATCTGGCCATGTGCAAACACTTACACATACATACATAGACACACACACACACACCACATTTTTGTTTATCTACTTTTACACCCAAAGTGTCAAAGTGTCACAACTAACAAAGAATAGGGCTGGAGATGTATTTCAGTGGTAGAACACTTGCCTACCTAGGTATGTTGCAGTGAGCTGGGTTCAGTACCCAACACCACACAGCAGAAAGAGGAATGGATGAATGGAAGGATGGTTTCAAGTTTTATATTCAAACATCAATTTCATCTGCTATTAACTACAACCACCCTTGACTAAACACTCATCTTTCTCTGTCCCTCCCTCCTCCATCCCTCCCTCTTTCCCACTGCCCATGTCCAGGTAAGACAAGGTAACAGAATTACTTGGAGATGGCAGAGTCCTAAAGGCTCCATGGGACATAAAGTATGGCAGTACCCTGATATTCTGACCTCCAGAACCATGACAGATAAGTTCTTGCTGCTTGAATCATCCAATCTCTAGTAGTTTGTTATGGCATATAACCTGACCACAATATTATAGAAAAACTATAATCATCTTCCTTTAAAACTTAAATAAATCAAACACTGGAGGTTGTGGTTTGAGAGACATTATGTAATTTGTTGCTATTGTAAGTACCCCTGAGCTTCCATTATACTGCTTCATATTACTAAGATGCTGTCTGTCCTAAGACAAAATCCCCAAGGAAGACAAATTAATGAAGAAAATTATTGTTTGGCTCTCGGTTTCAGGAATTCCAGTCAATGACTGACTGGCTCCACTTATTTGAACTTAACCTGGGGAAACACACTGTGGGGCAGGGAGGGCTGGAAGGGAGAAGGCATCTGACCTCGTGGCATCCAGGAGGCAGAGTGCTAGTTCCAAATTTCTATCACTTTCCACTATGTCCATCAAGTGATGAATTCATAATGATGAACTGAGTAGGTCTGAGTCCTAAAATCCAATCACATTCCCAGAGCCTTGCCTCTGAATACAGCACCAGGACCTAAAAACCTTCATTTCAACACGAGTCTTCATGTAACAATCCATACCAAAATAATAGTGGTCAAAAACCCACGTCCCTGCCCACACCTATCTACTTCATGGGGAGAAGGATCTCAGAGTCTTCTTGGAAGGCATGAGTTGTGAAGACTTTGCCTAGTTATTGGATAAGTTATACTCCTCTCTCCTTTCCCAGGAAGTTCACACATCAAAAAGAGACATCCCTGAGCACAATCCTGCTCTGCTCAACTTAAATGCCATTGGGAAAGGCTGGCAAGTGGAGCAGAGCTCTGGCCCAAGTGAATTTTGATTGAGATTCCCTAAAATTTCTCCTTTTCAATTCTCCTTTTTTTCTTTGCCAAGATGTCACCAGCCCAGTATGTGTGCATGTGCAGTGTATAGTTACAAGCATGAATATGTGTTCAAATGCTGTAAGTGGTAAAGACAGGGTATGCAGGTATGTACCTGGTCCTCGTGTGTGTGTGTGTGTGTGTGTGTGTGTGTGTGTGTGTGTGTGTGTGTGTGTGTGTGTTTCTTGTCTCTTGGAAGGGAGATAGAGCAGGAAAGGATCTGGGAAAAGTAAGTTGTGGGAACTGGGAAGAGTGGAGGGAGATGAAACTGTGATTGGCATGTATTATATATGAGAAGAATCTACTTTAAAAAATAAAAAAGCAAGTATATTAACCTGAAGAGTCAGTGGCTCTAAAAGCAGCCTGAAACTTTGCACACCTCTATTCCTTACATAGTAGAGCAGTGTGGAGGCAATGGCTCCAATTGGCCTTGCTTTGATGCCTTTATTTTTGGCAAAAGTTGGTGAAAATAGTAGTGTTGTTGTTTTAGAAGGTCCGTGTGCAAAATGGTCAAATGTAAAGATTTCTATTGCTGAACTGAACTGTGTAGGAAGTCTAAAAACACTCAAAAAACTGAAGTTCACCATATCCTTGATGTGATAAACTTTGCTAAAATTCCGTGAAAGGCTGGAGTGGTGCTTAGTGGGCTGACACCGGACTACCTGAGTTCAGTCCTCAGGGCCCACTTAAAGGTAGAAGGAGAGAACAAGTTCTATGGAGCTGTTCTCTGATCTTTGAAAGTATACTGTGTTCATCCTTCTGTCCACCCTCAATCATGATCATTAAAAACAAAACAAAACAAAACTGTAAAATGCCATGAAGTGCATTCGCTCTTCTAGCTGCGTTCCCAGTGCTTAAAGAAATGTAGATAAGTGTAGAAGCCATTGCTGAAAAAGTATCTCCTTGTTGAGTATTGTTCAAAAGTGTCTTGAAGAAATAATAAGTCAGTTATTTCTCTATGGGCTACAACATTTCTGTTGTTGAACTGAACTATACATGAAGGCTAAAAACATAATAATGTAAAATAGCCAGACATCAAAAGTGAAATAAAGCCAAACATTATATACTCCATCACAAAATAGTTATTATAAATTGATGTCAGATGAGGGCTCTGTAAACCACAATGTGCTAATCATAAGTGGGTGTTTTGTGATGGCCATACAAAAATAAATTACATAAAGAAGTAGCCAATATAACACACACTTTTATCCACAAAAGATATGCTGATTTTCCTATTGTGGAATGGCAATGATAGAAACCTTGCTCTTCTTAGAATTATCTAGAGCCAATCTGAGAGTGCAGTGCTGGTTCTAATAGCCAACAGCAAGCACAAATTCACTATTAGCCCTGGCAGAAGAACCCCTGTGCAGGAGAAACTTGGTAACTATGATGAGTTCTGCCATGAAAAAGAAAACAAGCCTTGGTATAGACACTGGCTAAATTCTAGGTACTGCTGTAAAAAAAAAAAAAAAAAGCCACCATATCCTTAATGGAGATAATTGTACACATCAAGAAGTGAACATTACACTATTAGAGACCCTAATAGTGATGGATGAACAATTGACGGAGTTCCTCAGAGTACACCTCATAAACATCATGTCTGTTCTATGGCATTGTCTCCATGCTCTGTGACATCTACAATCCACAGGTGGATGGGAGGAGCCCTGTCAGGCTGGATCTTCAAGGCTGATCACACCAGGGCTGAGAAGAGACCCAGGCTGTGGAGCCCACCTTGATGCACTGATTTCACTGGCATGAAAGCCGACCCTTTGCCAAAAGGATACAGGTTAAATGTGTTCTTTTCTACTCGTCGCTGTTGCAGTAAATGAGCACTGCCTGCTTTGTCTACAGCAAACATGGATTGGCAACATAAAAGAAAATATCTCCTCATAGTGATCTTTGAAGGCCAGATTATTCCCTGTTTCCTTATTAAGCAAAATCTGCCAGCCTTCCTATCATCTCCAGCTCCCGTAGGAAAGATCTGTACTGTTAATCTCTTGTACTGAAATATCTTGTAAAAACACCGTGGTTCCTACTGTGTATTCGCAGGCTGTCTGAGCCCTGTCTTCTTTTTCCTTTACATCGATGTTGTTCCTATTCCATTTCCTGGCATATGGTAAAAACTCAATCAGTCCTTGCTGAATTCCAGAGAATGAAAATAAAAAAAAAAAAAAAAAAGAAGAAGAAGAAGAAGAAGAAGAAGAAGAAGAAGAAAAAGAAGAATAGCAGGCACCAGTGGGATCTCTGGAATGCCTGACAAGCACAAACTGAATTAGTGTGCTTAAAACCTTGACTATAGTTCTTTCAAACATAAAGTAATATTTTAAAACCCTGGCAGAGGAATTCAAATGTGTGATTCAAAACTAGATTTGAAAAGAAGCTTAAGGGGTCATCATTGCCCATATTCTATGACAGTAGGCTTTGCCTTCAGGGAAAAGGAGGTGTGAACAGAGGGATCATTAGTGTCAAAAGAGTCACAGGGGATTTGTATTTAGCCAAGAAACTGTACATCCTCCTCAGTTCTCCTGTCAACCTGGTCCCCAAACACTTGGCTGAATCAAAACAGTTATGAACCCTGATGCTTATAAATGATTGTGGCACGACTGGAGCCTCAGGAACAGTGTGGATTCCTCTCCATTTGTTTCCAGGAAAAAGAAAATGAAAAACAAGCATCTATTCATCTCAACCTTGCTGTTGAAGTTAATTTCCCAATCAATTGTTTTTATTATTATTATTTTATTATTCCTTGGTAGTTAGAAACTCTTTTGATCACTCAGTTACTAACCTTGGAGCTCAAACCTGCTGCTGGTAGAGTCATGGAACATTCCTCCAAGGCTATAAACTGCTGCAGGTTATAAATCCATGGTATAGCAAGTAAGAGGGGATTAAAATAATTCTCTTGGCAGAAGGAACCTGAAAAACTTCAAGATGAGGTAGGAGTGTGTGTGTGTGTGTGTGTGTGTGTGTGTGTAATGTTGATGTGTTCTTTCCTTCCATCCTTTGTGAGTTCCAGATATAACACTTAGTTCAGTAGGCTTACACTGTAAACCCCTTTACCCATTGAACCTGCTCTTCAAACCTCATGTGATTCTTTATACAAATAATTTTTATTAAGTAAAATCATGGAGAGAAAGGAATTAGAGGATAGGTTATTATGTTTTCTACTTTTTACTAATGTATACTTTTTGTTTGATTAATTAGGAATAAGTGTATGAGTAAAGATATATATCTTTATTTATATATAATGATACATTTTATATATAAAAATATATATTATATATTAAGGCATATAAACTCATATACTTGTATATATACATATATATACCCCAAAGATATATATGTGCATATACAAGTATATGAGTTTATATGCCTTAATATATATTCATATATATATATATATATATATCCACACACACATACAAGTACTTGTATACACACACACCTATATTTCTTTGGGATTTTAAGAAGTATTTTCTCATTTAAAATTGGCTTTTCCAATCTTAATATTTACTCCTTGTTCCATATCTTCATAATTTACACAGTTCCTTTTACTATATAGTCAACAAATTTTGTAAATTATTAAAGTTTACATTTTTGAAGAAGGGATTTTTAAATAAACAGTCAATATAATTATCTGTCACATAAGTATTCTTAGTCTTTCTGCAGATCAACACAATTCCAGCCTTGGATCTTGTTTGTAGTCTGTGTGACCATGATCAGGAGCTAACTGTCAGGGATGCTCATCATCCCTAAGGTGAGAACGACAATGCCCCACCTCTCAGTTTGCTGTGAAGATCAACTATGAAGACTGATGTGAGGGGCTTACACTGGTGCATGGATCCTAGGAGCTCTGAATTCGGAAATCCCCAAAGATCCTGGGAACTTTTATTTCGAGCCCTCTTGTTCCCCACTTCATGCTGCTGCAATGTGACTCATCTCTGTGCTCCTCCACACTGCCACATCTGCTTTGCTCTCCTTAACTGGAACTATTGCCAGCTGGACCACTCAATCCCCTCTCCACTTTAGCTTACCTTTCCTACTCTGGCCATGATCGTCTGCCCTTTCCATCTTCCTGTGTTCCCCAAACATCAGCTCATCTTGCTTAAATCATTTTCCTTGTAGACACTGTTCTCAACTACCACATAGAAATCTCTACCCCCAATGCCTATCTTCAACGGCAGACCTCTTGATTCGAGCTGCTTGCTGGCCACATTCCCTAGGATTCCCCATAAATTCTGACAATGATAAATTGTCAAGAAGAATTAATAATCTCTCTCTCTCTCTCCTTTAACAATCTTCTGATGCCCCACCCTACAGGAATTGATATCAGCCTGAGTGAGTCCCACCTGAGAGGCTTTCCCTAAATCCACAGCTGCAACTGCTTCTGATTGGTTCTGCAGTGATCATCGTGCCATCTGATGGATCTCTTTTCATTATGGAAGCATTCCACCAGACCTAAGAAACCCCTAATCACTTGCTTAAGTCATTTGAATATCTTTATTACCTTCCCCTATATGATTATCAATGATATTTCTTCAGTATCAGCATGTTCAACTATATGAAGAAAATTTTCTTAGGGTCTCTGGAACTATGATTTAGAGGCCAGTCTGTTTGTATCTGAAGTTCCTGTCCAGCCAGGACTATATAATGAAACAGAATTAAGAAAGAAAGGAAGAGAGAGAGAGAGAGAGAGAGAGAGAGAGAGAGAGAGGGAGAGAGAGAGAGGAAGAAGAAGAAGAAGAAGAAGAAGAAGAAGAAGAAGAAGAAGAAGAAGGAGGAGGAGGAGGAGGAGGAGGAGGAGGAGGAGGAGGAGGAGGAGGAGGGGGAGGAGGAGGAGGAGGTGGAGGTGGAGGTGGAGGTGGAGGGGGAGGGGAGGGAGGGGGAGGGGGAGGGGAGGGAGGGGGAGGGGGAGGGGAGAAAGCAAAGGGCCATGAACTACCATAAGTATGTTGCTTAGTCTCAGCAGTTTCTCCCCTCTAGACCCTCCCCATGCTTCCGCTCTCCTTCCAAATTTAGCTCAAGACTTTCCCTCCACATGGGCTTTGCTGACCCTAAATTGATTATCCATCCTCTCATCAGTTTTCAGAGGTTTCTCTCCTGGCACTTTCCAGGTTGCATTTACTCTTTTTGAGTGAATGTCTGTCTACGGCAAGTAGACATAGCAGTGGGCATGCTACATCCCTGTTTAACAAATGCAAAGTGGCCAATAGCTTCTCATTAATAACATACACATATATGGGTGTGCTTTATTTCCATACAATATTATGAGCATTAACATTTCAGTATGGTTTAATTTTTATGTATCAAAAGTTCTTTTCTCTTTGCTTTGCTTTCTTTCTTTCTTTCTTTCTTTCTTTCTTTCTTTCTTTCTTTTTTCTTTCTTTCTCTCTCTCTTTCTTTCTTCCTTTCTTTCTTTCGCCATTTAAAATTAAAAACAAACAAACAAACAACCATTCCAACTATTCTCAAATCAAAAACAGGCAATGTGTTGTATCTAGCCCTAGGCCCTGTGTGCAGACCCATTTTCTGTTTTTTTTTTTTTTTTTTTTCCTCTCTGTTGTGTAATGCAGGAGCAGGACAATGTCAATACACAATGCAAGTGGCATGTGTGTCCCAAAAGGCAACTGAAACTGCTTTGGCTAGACAGCTCTCTGTGGAGCTGAGAGTGTCTCAATTTCCTATGAAGGAAATGGAAGTCAGTAATAATAGTTTACTTGGTCTGCTATTCTTTAACTTTTGCTAATATTTCTTCAGAAGAACTGGGTCTTTACAGAGTCATGTAACCTGGCTTTCTTAAGATGGTATCTTTAATTTTACCCCTCATGGGAGACCTATGGGGTTAATAAGTGATGAGAGGCCATTCCAACACAGCCAAGAATGGTATATATGAGAGATGAGTGCCTTCTTGTTTACTTCCTGGGGTTCAACCATTGCATACACTAGCAAGATTTTGCTGAAAGGACCCAGATATAGCTGTCTCTTGTGAGACTAGGCTGGGGCCTAGCAAACACATAAGTAGATGCTCACAGTCAGCTATTGGATGGAGCACAGGGCCCCCAATGGAGGAGCTAGAGAAAGTATTCAAGGAGTTAAAGAGATCTGCAACCCTGTAGGTGCAACAACATTATGAACTAACCAGTACCCCGGAGCTCTTGACTCTAGCTGCATATGTATCAAAAGATGGCCTAGTCAGCCATCACTGGAAAGAGAGGCCCATTGGACACGCAAACTTTATATGCCCCAGTACAGGGGAATGCCAGGGCCAAAAAGTGGGAATGGGTGGGTAGGGAAGGTGGGGGGGAGGGTATGGGGGACTTTTGGGATAGCATTCTAAATGTAATTGAGGAAAATACGTAATAATAAAAAATATTTTTAAAAAAACCAAAATGCAACAGCATCACTAATAGCCAACCATGATAATGATCTTCTTAAAAACTGGTAACCATCACTGTGATTAAGGCCTGGAAAACCCTATAATTTATACCTCCAGAGAAAGGGAGAATGACCTACTTCTCAAAGCACAGAAAAGATGAAAATCTTTTTATTTTTCTTTAACCATTTCAAATAGCCCAGGGCCACTCTTTCTCTGCTCCTAGAATGCACTCAAATTGTGGTCACAGTCTGTGTCATTTGAGGCTGGGGCTGGTGTTCAGGGTAGACTTGGATCACTCTTCAGGTTGACTGATAGCATCAGACACTTTCTGAATGAAACAGTAGTATTTCCTAGGGGCCTGGGCAGTTAGCAGATTCTGAAGTCAAGGCATAATGATATGTCTATATAAATAAATTCTGCTACAGCTAAAGAATGATTTCTAGTGAGCTAACAACAGAGCGTGCGTTCTGTGGTAGTCATCAAACATGGCACAGACTCTGACAGAGCAGCCAATCATAAAACCTATCATCCACTTGAGATAGGCTTGTGGGGAAACCCAGAGGGGCTCAGGGGAAGAACCAGAAGAGCGCTCTTCCCTTACAGAAGCAGAAGGGTGAACGTCTCCTAGAAGCCAGAGTGCACTGCTGAATGATGTGGGCTTCTGATAAAAGTAGAGCTCAAGAGAAAGAAAGGAATCTCCTGGAACTGAAAATTACAGTGGGAAAGACATGCAAGAAAGGGAATGCAAGCTAATCAACTTTTATGGTTGCTATGCCAAGCAGTGTTTAAGCTGGGCTTCCTCTATCATATGTCTGATGAGTCACACAGACTTAATGGTGTCTGTGCTTCCTACAAAGCTCAGCATAACACAAAAGCATCAATCCCTCCTACAGCCCACCTTTAACTAAAACCCAGACTGTCAAACACAGAGCAGAGGCAGGCTTCTGCAGCCCACTCTATGGCTGACTATCGACTTCGAAGCTCTGTTCCTAAATAACTCCAGTGGCTTAGTTCCAAACTGGGTAGTGATGGTGGTACCTGGGTAAAAGATGGGGTGTGATAAAGAAATGCATCTGGATTCTGAGTGTTGTGTCATAGGAAAACATCCACATGTTTATTAACTCTTTCTGATGGGAATTGCTAATTGTTTTGAATGGAGAACGCTTGTTAAGTTCAGGTCACCCTGGAATGCTTGTGTCTGGGGAGGGGACAGAAGAACGACTAGCATCTAGGGTAATTTACAATCTACTTCCCAGAAAGAATGTTAGCACATGCCAGAATATGCAGGACTCTGGTGGTCCAGCCTCATTTTCGCCAAGTTGAGGAAAAATCCTTCTCTGGTCATACATCCCAACTCCATGCCTAGAGAAAGCATCGCCCAACAGGACATAAATAGTAGAGCAAACATACTGGTACTCTCTCAGTGATTTTTGCATTACTTGTTTGGAGACATCTGATGAATTTCATCTGTACCTTGTAGCTGTTCCATAGCTTTAATGTGTGTGATCTTTACACAGTGATCTTGGACCTGCTTCATGAACACACACACACACACACACACACACACACACACACACGCGCGCGCACGCACATCTTACCTATGATGAACAATGGAGGTGCCTTGGCTGCCACTGCCTAAATGATGACCTGTCTCAGCTTCTAGTGAAAACTTATTTTTAACATCTTTGTCTTCTCTGTAAATTCATCCTTCACACAAAACTCTTTAAAATATGGTCAACATTTAAGTCACTTCATAGGCACCAGAAAACAAGAATTTAGTCTTTTCTCACTTTCTGCTAGAGATATAGTAGAATTTTATGTTTCCATGGCAGAAGATATGTTTTCTTATGCCAATTCCTTCATATTTATTGAAAGCAATGGAGAGAACCACAGACCTGTTTCAGAAGGAAACCCATTGTGATTATGCGGGCACCCCTGATAATGGTAATACTGAAATGTTTTCTAGCCAAACTTATTCATCTTTATTCATTTAACACCCAGAGAAAATGTACTTTAAAATTTTCCCATTAACATAATATTAAACCACAAGATTATTCTGCTATCTATCTATCTATCTATCTATCTATCTATCTATCTATCTATCTACCTACCTACCTATCCATCCTTCCTGTTGCTAGTTCTTTGGCCTGAGCAGCCAGCTCTTTATTATGCAAAACCCACACTCCTTCAGTCTTCCAGTTGGGTTTGGGGGTTACAGCTTGCCTTGCTTTGGGAACAAATGAGGAAGTGACAAACAGTTACATATTCTGCTAGACTGACAATACAGGTCCAGCAATTAAAAACTGAAAATACAGGGACTTGCCCTCCCTACATTTGTGGAGGTGGGTTATCTGAACAATCCTAGCCTTTCTACATTTTAAAAAAAATTATTTTTACTTTATGTGTAGGCATTCCAGATGTTGTGAGCTGTGATGTAGGTGCTAGGAAGGAAACCTAGTTTCTCTACAACTTAGAAAGTGTGTGTGTAACTACTAAGAAATCTCCACAGTCCCTGTCCCCTGTCCACATTGGACCTGAGGAAGGTTGTGTCCTACTTTTGCCATTGCTATGGCCAGCTACCTAGCTCATGAGCTATAAGGAGATTTGTCTGTCTCCTCTTCAACTTCCCACAGGACTGCTGTCTTTACTGGCACAAGCTGCCACAGCACACTCTGGCATTTTACTTGGGGTCAGAATGTCCAAATAAAGTAGTCAGGCTTGTATCACAAGCACATTTACTCACTGAACCATCTTGCTGGCCCTATTTTTACCTTTTACACGTGGTAAAAAATAACAAATTAAAGCAATATCACCTGTATAGTGAATGCTAATCTAAATTAAAAAGCCAGACAAAAGGATTATCTTGGCTCTTTAAAATGTAAATATATGTCTAATACAGTCAATCAAACACTGAATTGTATTTTTCATTTTGATGCTCTATAATGAAGTGTGAATACATTGGTGAGTGTAACTCTGAGTTGTGTGCCCAAGAAATTTCAGCCTGATAAATATTTGACAACAAGAAGTACATTTCAAAGATGGCCTAGTCGGCCATCACTGGAAAGAGAGGCCCATTGGACATGCAAACTTTATATGCCCCAGTACAGGGGAACGCCAGGGCCAAAAAGGGGGAGTGGGTGGGTAGGGGAGTGGGGGTGGGTGGCTATGGGGGACTTTTGGTATAGCATTGGAAATGTAAATGAGCTAAATACCTAATAAAAAATGGAAAAGAAAAATAAAGAAGTACATTTCAAATCCTTATGACTATAAGTCTTGTTTGAATTTAAATAACTGTTTTAATTGAAAATATCAGAGAATAAAAATGTAGTTGGGGTAAGATGAGCCTTCAGCTGAAGGAGCATGTGTTTCAATGTTGACTGTAACTGGTACACTAAGAAGGAAATATTTTGATCTGATCGTCATTCTGGCATATCCTGGTTTACTTTTTAGAATTCCTTAAATTTGGAAGCATTCAAAAGCAGAACAGAGGAAAGAGCTATCTTAAACGTGTCATTATTTCAGAGGAGATCGGTTGCATTCAGGGTGGGGTGGTTGTAAACTTATGCCATTATTGCAAAAGAGCTCAGAGAGAGATCTTTGATTCCTGTTAAGTACATCTGAGTGAGTGTACTGGGGTGGATGAGTATGCCAAAGTTTGCCTCTTCATTCTCTGATCTTGTGCTTTAAACTCAGAAGATAACAGGGAGAAGAAAAGTCACAGATGAGTATTTTTGCTGGTGAGCCAAGTGAGAGAGAGAAGCTGTTTTCTTCAACTACTTTCAGGCAAAACATTCTTCACGGAAACAAAAACAAATGTGTCAAAGAGCAGAAGTAACTGACCCCGGAGCCTCTAAGCATGCTGGGGAATCCGGAGTGTGTGAGAGTCAGTAGGTAACGCTCTCTGGAAGGAAGTCACAGGAAACTTACTTTGTGTCTCTGTATACTGCACCACTGCTCTTCAAGACTGTAGGGAAGACAGACTGCCTGCTGCCATGACCCTGGGTGGCCATACTTATTTTCTTAGGCAAAATTGCCATACTGATCTAGTTATAGAACTGATGTGGGGGAAAAAAAGAGTCTAATACAGTTCTGTATTGCTAAAGCCACAACAGAAATAAGAAAACGAGCTGATAGCACTCAAGGTATGGGAAACCCAGAACTTTTCTGTGGTGGGTTGTAAACAGGCAAGGCTGTGTAGTGGATCACGGAAAGGGATCGTCTCAAATCCAATTCACATGCCTACTACTCTAGTCAGACCCTCCAATCTTGGAATCCTGTCTGAAGAAACAGTTCAAACAGATGCATGCTACAGCATTATCCCTCAGGGCAAAAGTGACACTGAATGGCTTACGTAGCCATCAGCAGATGGAAGTTAATTAAATCATGGTAGCACCGACAAGAAAAGGTTTGGAGATCACACTGTTGGGTGGAAAGCACTCTTTTCTGTTCTCCTTTGTAGAGCTTTAAAAACAGCATTTCTCAGATTCTGGTGTCTGTAAGAACAAAGTTATCTGGACAAACTTATCCACGTTTATGACATAAAGGAAGTGTCACTTCAAGAGGAGGATTGTGACTCAGGTGGCCTTTTTATAATTGCAAATTACAAATAAAATACATGCTTGTGCAAATAATGTGCATAGCTAGAAATATGTTAAAAGAACATCAATACCTAGTTTTTAAAAGAAGGTGACAATAACCAGTGCCTTCCACTATGTCCTGGGACCGATCAAATCCTGTCCATCTCAGAAATGGATTTGCCACCAACTTATGGTGTTTATTGGAATTTTTAAAAGTATGTTTTCTAACACTGAGATTTTACATTAGTAAAGATGCATAATTTTGGCATGAAGCTATCCCAGGATTATTTGCCTTACCAAACGTTACCAGGGATGCCTATGTAATGACAAAGGGTTTTCTTTTTAAAGGAATTTGTGGGAAACTTACTAATACAACATGGCTTTAGTTAATCGCTTCTACAATGTGCACATTATTACTTTCAGTTTTCAGTTGTAAGATAACAAACTGACTCACTGTCCTTTCATCTCCTAAAATGCCCAAGTTAGCCGTTAATATGTATGTTCCTCCCGCAGCCCAACCTCTTGGTCATATGTTCCTCCCGCAGCGCAGTCAGCGGATTAGGGTCTTCCAATCCCTCTAAGAGCAATGTGAAAAACCACATCCTCTAGCCAGTGCCCTGCCCCTCTCCCCACGCTGGCTCTTCCTTCCTGGGTTTCTAATCTTTCCTAGTCCAATATGCAAACTTTCCTTGGAAAAGGCAGCAAAAGTCTATGTTTCTTCCACACTTACTGTCTCTGGTTGCTTATCTCAGAGGATCAGGGTGTCCTTTGAATAGTGTTAGTTTGAATTATATCCATTTTAGTTTTTAAGATCCCCAAACACCTTTTCATATTATACTTCCTACAAACAAGCATGGGTTGAACAACGTAGCTTGCAATTTTAATCCATGTATAAGCTTGCAAGCATGTCTCTACTTTGTGGCTCTGAGTCTCTCTGGGGGTCTCAACCCAGAGAGTTGTTTTTTAGTCTCCTTCATACTCTTAGACCTTTTGAACTCCTTGTCACTTTACTCCTCTCTCAGGACTAAGTCCCTTCATTGTTAAAGAGCTGCCACCCATGTATTCCAAAGAGGAGAAGCTTGCTTAGAGAATACTTACAAATTGGCCATTTTGCAATCTGACCAGTATGCTGGTCACCAGGAACATATGTCTACTTAAATTAATTTAAACAAAATTTAACTTAAAAATCAACTTTTCTCATTCTTACTAGCCCCAATTTACATGTCAGACAGACAAGCATAGCTATGTGTATGGTACTCAACAGTGCAGATCTGGACCACTTTCTCACCTATGGACATTTCTATGTGGCAGACCGGATTTCAATGGTTCAACTTAGACGCCTGGGAGAATTTAAAACATTAAAGAAATAACCAGTAATAGCTAAATCTTAGGGAAGAAGAAAATTAATTAATAATAAAAATATTAACAAACAAATTCAATATATCAGGAAAGAATAATCAAATTCTCTCGGTTATGAATGCTTTCTGGGGTTGGGGATGTATCTTTATTGCAGAGGAGTGCACTAGCAAGCACCATGCCATGTGTTTGTTCCTAGGCCCAGAAAACAGGTTCTGCAAATCTATAAATGTCTCTGCAATGATTTGATAAGTCTTTCATAAAATAGATGAATTTTATATTTTTTCCCTAGAATAACCATGTGGGTATTTCTCTGGATTATTTTTAAAAGAATATTTCATTTAAACTGTCAATTTGTTCTTTCTTGTTTAAAAAAACAATCAAGTTTGGAAAGCTGGTAAAAAAAAATCTTTCCAATTGTTTCCAATCCCTCCCTGTGGAGAAATGAAGAGGTCTCCTCCAGTATTGGTACAGCTGTATCTCTGCTCTCACCAGGCATCAGCCATTAGGTTGCGTGCCTGTCACTTCCTCCAGGAAATTTCCTTGAGACTTCCCCTCCAGGCAGTGTCCAAGCAGGGACCACTCCCTGCACCACTGAACTACCTACCGTTTGCCTGCCCGTGATGTCACATCCAATTTCCAATTGCATGTTTACACACTTACACTCTCTGTCAAACTAAATAACAAATGGTGACAGGGAATCTCCAAGGAATTAAGTTTTGAAATGGCAAGGGGAATATACACATGTCAGCAACTTAAGTGTATATTCAGAAAAATGGAGGCCAGCAAAACTTTTTAAAGGAAAAATGAAGGGAGATGGATAACATACTTTGAAATAACAATCTTTGGCTATGGGGTTTAAAAAAAAATCAACGATGCTCAAGGATGGGTACCAAGGGAGACACCAGTTCAAGGTCAAACTGGTAAGGTGGTAAGATGCCCTTAATGAGGTATTTCTGTGTGAGGTTGTGGTGGCCTCTGTACATATCTGTGGTTCTATAATCTTTGGAGACAGCTCTAAACAAGCATTAGCATGAGGTCTCCTCCTCGCTGTTCCAACATTTAATCTGCTTGGTTGATTGATTATTAGGGCTTGACAAGATGATATCATTTTGGTTCTGAAGACCTCCAAATCCACATGAGGCCCTGGCCTTCCTAGAGGCAGAGAAACAACTGACTTCGCTTGTGATCCTAGAACCTAGCACTGTGTTCGACACAGAACACGTTCAAAAATCGGGTTGAGCAAACTCAACTCACAATTGTAATTATTGTGGAAAAATTGTAAAAATCCTTTCCGTTCTAATGCTGAGTCTTCGTCTTCTAGTCAATTGTTTCTAAGGTGTAATCTTTGTGATTTTTGTTAACGTTCACTTTTAATTAGGAACCATTTAATTTAATGTGAAATGTTGGCGGGCTGATCCTGGCAGTAATCCAGTTGGCTAATGCGGCCTTCACTATGCTGCTTTCTCCATTTCTTGGAGTAAAATAACCTGGCATTTTCACAGATCTAAAATATACTAATTAATAAGGTTGCCAAAGGAAAGGATGTTTAATCTGGATTGATGTTTTTCCAACTCTGCAAATAGATCACTGAATGAAGAGAGTGCGGAACGAGGAGCCAAAAGACGACAGAGCGTGTTTTCAATATTTATAACACAGACACAAACTCACTCTCTAAAATGTCTCTAGAAAATATGGCAAGTATTTTTTGTTTCTAAGAGACTTGTTTTTTATAAAATGAGAGAGCATTCAAATTTCAAAAGAGAAGTCCAAATATAGCACATGTTTCCCAAAGATCACTAGTTCACATGCCTGTGTTCTTGAAAGCAGAGTTCTAATAGTCTTAATTAAAATGCTGACAGTAGTATGTTATAACTGAACAATGCATGCACACTGCGAAGCTTGCAGAAATGCTTTCCTACCTAGGAGGCATCTGGTCCTTCTGAGTTCTACAAGGAGGTAAGGAAAGGCAACCTGACCTTTCAAGTTAAATTTTCAGCCAAGTGAGTGATAGTGTTTGCTGGCTGTATTTCACTTTTTTCTTTAAATTTATTTTAGTTGGTACACAAAAATACAAAACTTTAGCTATTAGTATCCATATAATGCTCATATTAGTAAGTAAATAGATCTTCTGAATTTATTGTTTATGGTACAGACTTTTAGAAATTCTTTCCTCCAGGCTAAGGAAGCACTGCCCTTGAAATACCAAAGGCATACCAACGTTTATAACAGACATTGGGGAAGAAACACATTCTCTGGGATGCTTAAGGAATTTGGTGTGGGGAATGATTTCATGGCTTCTCTTTATTTACAGCAAGGACCTAGGCATTAAATCTCCATCTGTGTGGTTACAGTAAGAGTGCTTGGTCTAATTACCCAGGCAAGCTGTACTTAGATTATCAACCTTCACAGCAGATGAAGGAAAACTCCTTCATTTCTCACTTTAGGCCTGACATTTCATCATTTTCTTCCTAGAGCCTTGTATCCATGACAAGGGAAGAAAGAAAGCAAGGAAACTTGAGATAACTGTATTATAAGTGTGTGTAAACTTCCTTTCATAAAACAACTGGGGCTGTGGAAATTTATAGTTAAATTAAGATTCTTATATGTACAGACATTAATTCAAGTGACTTAGCGACACTTTGGTGTTTCTGACTTAAATGTATAAAATATCCAATATACCATTGCCAACTAATACTAGGACTCTTTCATAATCACAGTCACCTTTGTTTGGACTGCATAGTCCAGATTATTGCCCCATTTTTATGTGGAGAATGACGGAATGGAGAGATGAAGCAGATCTACTCAAGCAGAGGCTAGGATCAGAGTCTGACCACACCTGCTGCTTTTTGCCAAGGACCATAGGCTCTCTGGCTTCCGTGTTCATCACCACTGCACAAAGTATGGACAGCACTGACTCCAGCTCTACCTCTCAAGACTTAGTAGGTCTGCGAGGAGTCTGGGAATTGGTGTTTCTAAGCAGGTTACAGGATACTACTATTGCTTTCAACACCCCAGGAGTCTTTTAGAGCAGGCAAATTCCCCTGGGTGCCCTTCACTGGGAGCTTTTATGACAACCCATTAACTGTCACCATCACAGGGCCTGCAAGAACGTTTCACACTTACACACCATTGAATGTTGCATTTTCTGTTGACCAGTCAAGTGAAGCATGAGTGTAACTTTCCTTGTAAAGACTATCCTAGCTACATTTAGGGACAGTAAGCACGATGACACAAAAGTGAGCAAGGAGAGCTGTCCCATGCTCCCAACTTTGCAAGGGGCTGTTTATGTTCCTGAAGGAATCTGACCTCCAACTCTGAAGCAGGTTTTTTTAGGGCACAGTCATCTCTGCAAACCCAGGATATTGCTGTTCACTTTGCCCCATGCTTCCTTAGCCTTGCAAAGGGAACTGATTTGTTCTTGCCCCTTAAGCAAGTAACATTCCTAACATTGCTCACCCTAAGTAACTTTTCAACCAACCCATCTTTTTTTTTTTTTTTGGTTGCAAAATATGCCACATTAAATGAACACTGACCTGTTATTTTTCTTTTCAAACTACACCTAGAAGCAGCCAAGTTGTGGCCACCTCCTCTTCATTGCCCCAGTAATTAACCAGAAGTGAAGATAATGCATACAGCAACATTCTACATATATTAGACATGCCTGGTAAAAATAATGATGCTGAGAGAGATGCATTACTGACAGTTTGTGAATATGTAATACTGTGGTCTTACCTATGCACACTAGATCCATAAAACCATACATTCCATAGCAGATTTGAAAAAGGATGTCCTTCCTCTGCCACACTGCATAGGGGCTGAAGGCTGACCAGAGGAGCCAAGTCACACTCGCTATTAAGAACAGGGATCCTAGGATTACAGCGATCATCTGAACTTTCTCAACCAGTGTTATAGAAATGCTCTGCCACTAAAAGAAAAACAGAGGCATGTAAGAAAAAGGTGCTGCGCAGAGTTTTTTAAAAAGGGGGAGGGGGGACATCACATGTTTAGTGTTTTTCTTTATGGTACTATTCCCCTTTCCATCTGACCATCCCCCCAATGAATTTCTCCATTATATGCAGGACATAAAAACAGACAAGCAGATAACGATCAACAAATTGCCCTTGACTCTGTTATTTTCATTAATCCACCATTCTCAGTGTTTAATGCGGTTTTAATCCAGATAATAATACTGAGTGTGAATGGCTCAGGAATTTTGGGTACCTGGAAATCACACACCCACATGAAATTAAATACCTTCTGAAATCACATCACCTCTATCTCATGCCCCCCACCCTTCACACACTTGGTACTTTTTAAGAGAAGTAAAATCCTTTGTCATTCTTGTAGAAGAATGTAAAATAGCAAATAAATTATATGTGATCATCAGTAAAAATAGTCATTGAAAGTAATGCATATTAAAATAATCATACAGAAACTACAAAGCTGTTCTTATCTGGCCATGGTCTTCTCTGTTACTCTCACATTCTTAGACGTAACTGGCTCATTGTCAGTGGGTAAGCTGTGGGACACTTTTATTGAGATTTAGAATTTGTATACCAGTGGTGGATCCTAGGAACACATAAAGCCATTGTGGCATACAGTATTCGACAAAAAAAAGTAAGTTAATATCCTACTTATCAATATTTGATAGGAATGATAGTGCTCCAGTCAATTAATAATCTCAGTTTTATATGCTTGTCTTGTGCATTACACAAGACAAGAACTGATGGTGGAACCATAAGCAATAAAAACACATTCCATAAGCAATGAAAAACTCAGAACCTGCAGGCGCTTGGCCTGTGGAGGAAAGCTGTGGCTGCTGCCAGGGTGGGCTCAGCGAAGAACCTTCCCCCAGGGAATGCAACCTATGTCCATTCAATAAATCTGAGTTTTCTTAAGCCTCATACTTACCTTACGTCTGAGCAGACAGGCTCTGGAAGTACTGTACTGAATGTACAGTGACTCTACCCTCACCTGTAATGTCCCTCCACACTCTCTCCCTCCACCCTCTCTCCACTCCTATGTTAATATCCTTTATCAGTGGATAACCAAGTAATCAACTTGTAGTATTTGCAATCTGAACTTGACCTCCAGTATTCACAGCCATATTGTTGAACTCTGTACGTGTTATGGATTAAATGTCAACATACATTTAAAATAGTACTCTACAATCATTTACTTAACAAAAGGCAGAAACACCAGTCAATGATTCTTCAATGTGATAAACAGTCTTCATTTTAAGGTGAGGTTTCCTTTATTCACTCAAAAAAACCTGAATAAATAATAAGCTGTTGAATATAGTTTCATCTTTTCCCGTGAGCCAGGTGGCATTTCAAGTGCATTCTGCTTTCCCCTTTTCCTTCTGGATGTCACTAGGACACATTAACCTGCCCGCTATGTACTTAGTGGTAAAGCTCTTTAAGCTTGTTGTCACTCAACAAATGTGGGGCATCACTGGCATGTGTTCTCATGTGAATTTGCATTAAAACTTGCCTTCCATATTACAACACAGAACGCTGGTATGCACCCTAAATGGATGCAGGCACATCTCCATGTGTGATCTTACCCTGTATCAATCAATTGTAGATAAAAACAAACCACAGACCAAAGCATAGGTTTTAGGGGTTTTGTTTTTCAAATGTGCTCACAATCATGGCACCAAGGCCACAATTCTCTTGCTGCACAGACTCCTGACCACTGAGGAATAGAGCAACACAACTGTCTCTAAAGTGAGTCACACATTTAAATTTACAAGGTAATGGTGTGTTTGTGTGTGTGTGTTTGTGTGTGTGTGTGTATGTATGTGCATGTATCTGGGGCTCCGAGTGTGTCTGTGTGTACATGTGTATGTGTCTATCTCTCAGTGTGTCTCTGTGTGTCTGTGTGTGTGTGTGTGTGTGTGTGTGTGTGTGTGTGTGTGCATGTGTGTGTCACTGTGTGTGTCTTTGTATATGTCTCTATGTGTGTCTTTGTATATGTCTCTGTGTGTGTGTGTGTGTGTGTGTGTGTGTGTGTGTGTGTGTGTGTGTGTGTGATTGATTGATTTCCATCTGGAGGTCTATATAAGTCCTATAAGTACATAGGACTGAATCACAGGACTAGTGAGCAATCAAAAATAAGTGAGTGGGATTCAGCAAGAATGGTCTTCCTCAGTGGAATACATTGTCCTCTTGCCAATAGTCAGTGTAATAGAAGAATAAACATATAAGTCGTATAGTTCAGGGTTGAGTAAGTCATTATACTCAGCTTCAATTAGACCTGCTCTTGATTTAAGCTTACCTAAAAAGGTCAGTGACAATATGATGTCTATAGGCACAGTGTGGTTATCCCTAATAGATATTTGGTTGAGGGAGAACTGTGGCAATACTTTGATATAGCTTGGACATAGGAGATAGAGTGATCACATGGTCTCTGACATATGCATCACCTAACTTTTCTGCAGTCAAGCTTCTAAGCCACAAGCTATGCCCCTCCCTGGCAGAGAAGACAGAGGAGTAAAGGGACGCTTGCCAGGAGCAAGAAATATGGGTGCTTCACCCTTGTTTAATTGAGGCCAAATTTAGGGTGGCTTAAAATGTGAATCCTTATAGTTTTGAATAAGCATGTTTAAGGTCATTTAAGTAGGCTACAAGGAAACAGCAGCCTGATTCTGCTGGATTGGGAGGGCCGATTATGTACTATTATTACAGATATTTACTGTTGCTGGTGATTTTTCAAACTTAGTTTTAAAGAAGGATAAACTTCTTCGTATACCTTACAATGGTTCCTCTGAACTTTTCTGGTACCACTCTGTGAGTAATTCAACTTTCTCCATTAACAATGCAAACAAATTATCAAGTAAACAGATGTTCTTTATGATACGATGAACCCTAAATGTAACATCACTTTACTGAATAGCCAGTGAGGACAAACACTGTTGAAGCCAAAATTATAAAATGTGGTCATGGACACAAGGGCTTCCCTTTACACAGCAATACCACCTCGGTGATTTTTTTCAGCCTCTCTTAACAGCTCCTTCCTATTTCTAGCATCAGGTATAAGAGGAAGGATGGTTACCTCATTCCTCTCATAGGAAAAACATAGCTCTATCTTCTATGGTAGGAAATTCAACAAGCTCCTTTGCTCTCAGAAGTCAGAGCCTACCCATAGGATCAGCTCAGTGACAGTAAATAGTGCAATAAAAATGAAAACTCATGACTTCTTGAGGTCTGTCTTTCCACCTCATGGTATCCAAGAGCTAGACATCAGTTTGTAAAACAATTTGAACTTGAGTTACATTTTTCAATAGTGAAACTTATTTTTTTCTCCTCTGAAGATATAGGTAAACTACTGCATTGCCTGAAATCCCAGAACTCAGGAGGGAAAGGAGGGAAATCGCCACAAGACTGAGCTAACCTGGTCTCCTGAGTAACTTCTTAGATAACTATGACTCCATCATGAGACTTTGTCTCAAAAGGCTTTTTTTTTTTAATCTTTTTTTATTAGACATTTTCTTTGTTTACATTTCAAATGTTATCCCTTTTCCTAGTTTCCCCTCCGAAAATCCCCTCTCCCCTCCTTGCCTCCCCCTGCTCACCAATCCACCCACTCCCGATTCCTGGCACTGGCATTCCCCTATACTGGGGCATAGAACCTTCACAGGACCAAGGGCTTCTTCTCCACTGATGACTGACTAGGCCACCCTCTGCTACATATGTAGGAGTCCCACCATGTGTTTTCTTTGATTGGTGGTTTAGTCCCAGGGAGCTCTGGGGGTACTGGTTAGTTCATACTGTTGTTCCTCCTATGGGGCTGCAAACCCCTTCAGCTCCTTGGGTCCTTTCTCTAGCTCCTTCCTTGTGGACCTGTGCTCTGTCCAATGGATGGCTATGAGCATCCACTTCTGTATTTGTCAGGCACTGGCAGAGCCTCTTAGGAGACAGTTATATCAGGCTCAAAAGGCCTCTTATATAATTGCTTCCTCATCTTCTCTCTATCTGTCTGCCTCCTCCCTATCTTTCTATCTCTGTCTGCCTGCCTGCCTGCCTGTCTCTTTCTCTCTCCTTTGCCTTACTCTCTCCTGCGTGCATGAGAGAGACAGAGACAGAGAGAGATACACAGAGATACAGAGACAGAGGGGCAGAAACAGAGACAGAGAAACATAGAGAGAATATGTGTGTATTGCATTTAGCTCAAGCCATGAATGGAAAGAAAGATGCTACAGCAGTAGCTAAACTGGCTTTCCAAACTTACTATTATTCCACTCTAGTCCATAACAGTTGATTCACAATCCTGCAAAACTGCTCGTGTCTGTGCAACTAAACTATTGCTCCTTGAAAAATTGGGAAGCTTAGTCTCATTGAGTGTCCTGGAGATAATTTAATGATAATAACTTAACAATCATGTAAGGCCAATATATGAATGTTAAGTTATCCAATTATCTTACTAAATTAAAGGTATTAACTCACTGAATTATCATACAACTCTGTGAGAGAGTGACACTCATCGTTAAGATAAGTAAATGCAATCAGAGATGATGGGATGGATGCTATTGATTACTAACTTGACAAGATTTATAAGAGGCACTTATAGGCAAGACACTTAAGAGGCAAGCCCCTGGGCCTGACTATAAAGAATTATATTGAGTAGGTTAGGTCTCTGGCCCTGTCTGTGAGGGATTATGTTAACTGTGATTGGTGAGCCCACCCTGAAGCTGGGACTCACCATTCCCAGGACTTAGGTCCTAGCAGAAAAAACAACCAAAACAACAACAACAACAACAACTCCCAAGACCCAACCCAACTCAACAACAACAAAACCTAGCTGAGCACAACTTGTCACTCTCTACTTCTTAACTACAGATGTGATGTGAACAGCTATCTCATATAAGTCCACGTGTCTGCTATTATGGGTTGTACAGCATTGGTCATAATAAATCTTTTCTCCCTTAAGTTGAGTGTGTCTGGTATTTTATCACAGTGGCAGAAGAAAATAATAGACATATAAAATTGCTACCAGCAATGGGATTTTTGCTTTGATAAACCAGACCCTGAGGGTTTTGGGACTCTATGACTATTTCATGAAAGAAAAGTGAAAGATTCTGACAGTTTAAAACCCTTTGCATGCTAGAACCCAAGAACACTTGGCTATTCTGGTAGGAGCTTGGAAGACAAGATTGCTAAACCAAAAGTGCCTCGAAGACACCCAGATGATGAGGATTCAGGGGCAACTGGATTAGAAGGCAACTGTGTGATACTTTGGCCAAGAATCTGTCTTCAGTCTGCCAATGTCTTAAAAAGAATGAATAAAGCTGAATTTAAAGATGACAGACTCTACAGCATTTCAAAAGCATAAAACATTGAGGTATGAGCATAGCTGGCTACTTTCTAAGGCTGTTAATGCAGTTCTGTAGTTAGACAAAGAACAAAATATTGAACATAAAGATGTTAAAAATGTGTAGATTATTAAGGAGGAAAAGAGATTAAGTAGTTTAAGCTTTGTCGCCAAGGCACATCTTGAAAAGAAGGCTGTGGCTGTTGAAGCAAAATATCCTGATCTGCGCCAGGACAATAAGACCTGTGACACAAGAGCAGCCCTCTACCAACCAATTGGGGCTAGAGAGGATCCCTGGCCTACAAAAGGAACTCAGCCCCACCCCCTACCCCCAGGTGAAATGTTTCCCCATGATTGGCACAGAGAAGCATACACAGCTGTGGTCCATTAGGGCCAGGCTGCATCTCAAACTCATGGAATTCAACAGCAGCTCCAAGGTGATACAGGATGTGAAATGTGCAAGACTGAGGGGATCATAGACAGCAGGTAAGGCAACGTGGGACAGGGTCAGAGTTTGTGCAAGGAGCCCTTAGATGCCACTATGCAAACTTGTAAAGATGAAGTCTAAACTGCAGTGGAGACCCCAGGAAGATGAAGATGCCAGAACCAAGAGCCAAGAGGAGTCTGCTGAGGAAAGCCGCATGGAATGAAACAAAGCCACAGGAGAGGTTGTGTGTGCTGCACGCAATAGATCTGAAAGGGTGGGGCTACCAAATCCTTCTGGTGGACTGATGACTCTATTGTCAGCCTCATGTACTAAAACTGGAGCTACAAGATTTGGTGTTTGTCCTGCTGGGTTTCAATCTTACTTTGGTCCCATTATTGCTCTGTATGCCTTCATCCTTCCTTTCTGGAAATTCTGTGTTGTTGCATGTAGGAAATACATAATAACTCATTTTGGATTTCATAGTTAAAAGATTGCCTTGTGTATAAGATAGGACTTGGACTTTGGATTTGTAAACAATATTAGAAGTTTTTAAGACCACAGTGGCCTTTAGTGTTAGACTGAATGTGTTTCTACATTATATGATGTGCCAGAAGCCAGAAGGGTATAATATTCTGACTTAAAAGTGATGTACTTGGATGCTGGCAAGTGGGGGAGTCCTGAGTATTAATATTAATTACTGGCATAATTTAGAATTACCCATGAGGCACACTTCTGGGCAGGATGGTGATTAATTATCTTAATTAGGTTGATTGAAGTCTGAAGATCCAGTCTAAAAGTGGGAAAATCCATTCACTTGGCCTAAGTCCTGGGCTACATAAACTGGAAAACAGCGTTTGACCTTGAACATTCATTCATAATTCTCTACTCCCTCATTGTGCAAGCAACATGACCAATTCCTGCCAACTCTTGCTGCCAGGATTATACCCTTGAATTTTGAACTAAAATAAACCTTTTTTTATCTCTTAAGTGGCTTTTGTCAGAGTATTTTATCAAAAAACAACAACAACAACAACAACAGAAAAAAAATGTAGCCAGGACAGTAAGCTATGCAGTCTCCCCAAGTTATTGCATTTAGGACTAGAAACGAGGTATAAGCTGAAGTGGTCAGATTCCTGTGATCATACTGTTAACTTACTAGATATCATAACTCTAGTGAACTTTAATGACAATTTCATATATCTGCTTCCATGCAATGCTATGACATGTTTCTGGTGATGCTCCAGCCCTGTGTCTTGTGGTCTGTTAAAAGAGGATTCTAGCTGGACTTGTGGCCGAGCACTATCCACTGTTCTGTGTAATCCTAGGTCCACAGTTCCTAAGGGAAGAAGGGCTGAGCCTGTAAATACCATCAAAGAGGGCTTTTCAGATCAGCATGAATCCTCAGGACGTGGCACACGTTGCTACAAAACTTAAGAGAAAGGGATCAAGGGAGATCAAGAGATCACTAGGAAGAGAATAAAGGGATGAGGGGAAGAAGGGAGGGAGAGACCTCTCTTGGTTCATTTTATTTCACTCTTTCAGATATCATTTATTACTTTGGGAACTGAGCATGTCCCTTCTCCCTCTCTTACTAGCACTACTCTCATCCCTTCCAACTGGGCTCTAAAGCCACCTCGGTTACCCAAACCATCCTGTTTTCCCTTCTTGTTTTCCCTCTTCTAAGAACAGCTCTTCTTTCCTGGCCCTCAGAGCCACTGTTTATACATCTGCTTAGTCCCCACTACTTGGATCACAGACAGTCCTGCGGTCTCTACATTTTGCACAGACCACAGGTTTTACAATGCTTGAAGCTGAAACTTACCCTCCTTATACTCACCACACTGCTCACCCCACCCATCAGTGTCTGGAAATTTGGGATACTGAAAGTGGCTTCTGCCATCCATGTGACTGCTAAGTAGCCATTCTTTTCACATCCATCATCATAAAGTTTGGCTCTGTCCAAACCACCAGTTGAGATCTGTCCTCCACACCTAAGTTAATTCTGAACCTCCTTCCCTGCTTCCTGTGCCTGCTCTCATCCTTACTCTATGTGCGTAAGCAGCCACATCCTGAGTATAATGTTCTTCCCGGAGGAGCAACACAGACACAGTGACATCGGCCATAAAGAGAAGGAAAACTAGTAGCAGCGAGAGCCACCCAGCAAACACCAGCTAAGACTGGCATGAGCTTGCTCAGGGGCATCCATCCATAGGTGCTTCTTGAGCCTGGAAATTACAGCGTCTAAGACACAGCCACAAAGGAAGATAATCTTAAGGACTTGACTCTTTAATTTGAACTAGATTAGAAAAACAAATCAACTCACATTGTAAAGTACATCTTCTCTGAACATGAATTCTTTTAGAAGTGCTTTTGTCTGTTCCAAAAAATATAGACAATACATATGGGCATAATTAGGAACACTGTGTGAGGGTCCATGCCATCCCCTCTTCTCAGAAAATAATATTAACTTCTCTGAAACTATAATGATAGCAACCTCACCAAAAGATTGTGCCTGATTAGCTTGGGTTTATTGCTGCCTATAGATAAGACAAGATACAGAGGCAAGTCTAGGAATTTTCTATAAAACCTGTCAGGAGACCAAGCCAAAACAAGATCTCAAGTTTCTGGGTAAATGACTTCCAACCAGTAAGACATAGTTGCATATCCAGGAAACCACCTAAGAGATGTGCTCCCCATCCCGCTATCTGAAAGAGTTAGAACATTTTCTAAGAGCCCAGTTTGCTCCTAGAAAATAACATGTGCTAAGAGGACGCCAGCCTGAACTTGGGCACAGTTTTGTTTGGTGAGCATTAAATCATTGAGCTCAAAGTACTGTGTTGTATTTGCTTTTACAAGGAAGGCCAGATATGAATCATAAGCTAATGGGTCTGTAGTAAGATGATAGGTGGGATTACTCACCAGGGCTACCCAAGAGAACATCTGCTCCTAAGGAGTGTCCTCATCAGAAAGAAATGAATTTAAATGCAATCTATGTTCGGTCATCTTTAAATCGTATTTAGATTGTAGCCCTAGAGTTAGGATTGAAAACATGGAAAGAAAACTTGCCATTGTGGAATCAGAATGACAAGAAGATAAAACATTCCCTTGGTTACAAGCCTGGTCTTAATAGAGTAGCTTGTAGGCTGCCAGATAAAAGTGCTTTCATAGTTTGGACTGCAGCTGCTTTGCGAGAAAATCATCTTCATAAACTTTTCAGAGCTGAGATAAAATCAGACAAAAGAAAGCAGAAACCTAAGCAACCTCTAGAAACCATCAGAAAACAGGACCATGTGTTTAGAAAAGTTAACAGCAACTTAGAGAAATGAAAGAGGGTTTGTAATCACTGATGCTATGCCAATCAACTCAATACTATAGAGGAAATAGATAGGTAGCATACAAAAAAAATCACCTCTCAAAACTGACTCATGAAGAAATGGAATGCATAAATAGCTCTTTAGGTATTTCTGTAGTCCAGGCTACCCTTGAACCTGCTGTGCCTCTCAGGCTGGCTTCCCCCTCCAGATCATCCTGCCTTTGTCTCTTGGGCACTAGTGTCCACACATCCAGCTATGAACCAAAAGTGTTTAAACGTGACTTACATGAATACATTACAAAGAAATAATTACAAAGAAATTAAAGACTCAAGTAAATTAAAACTTATAAATTAGGAAGTAGTGTTGTTTAGTAAGTCATTCTCTCCGAATTTAAATTCTAGATAAAAATAGCATCAAAATATCACTAGCAAAACTGTTTTCTTGCTATTGTTCATAAATTTACAGATCACTCATTTAAAATGATCTTCTGTTACGTGGTGCTAATCATTCCAATTTGTATTCTCTTGAATGGCCAAAGAAAAGCCAACCTCTATATCCCTTATTGGGGTGAAATTTCTACAAGAATTGGGGAGTTAGAAAATCTCTGAGCCCACTTTCTTATATGAGAACAGTCTT
Source organism: Mus musculus (assembly GCF_000001635.26). NCBI lineage: Eukaryota > Metazoa > Chordata > Mammalia > Rodentia > Muridae > Mus > Mus musculus. The sequence goes on along the minus strand of NC_000081.6, from coordinate 26,377,983 downwards.
CATTGTCGTCTCCTGGCTATAGGAAAAGCCCATATTTGACTGACACTATCCTGACCATAAACTGTCACTTTAGTTGAGTAAATTACCTAGACCTAAGTCCTATGAGCAAAAGAAACCAACCAACCAAAACCTAAATGAGGGAATGGGTAACTTCAAGTGTTCTGGTGCTTGTGAGGGCTCCATATTATCGAATAAAATTCAGAAAGCCAATGAAACAGTTTCTTCTAAATACCAGGACAGGTTAGGAATCTGGTTCAAGGCCATATGAAGTTGCAGATGGAACACACAATATAGGTCAGGGCAAAAGAGATGTCAACCTGGAAAGTTCTAAATTAAACTCTAGATGAAAGGAATCAATATGAGGTAAAGGTTTGGTTATGAAACAAGTCAAGGCAAACAGAGGACTGGGACTTAGAGCAGAGGTGAATGCTAACCAGGGAAGCATCTGTTACTGGCCAGAGCCCAGGATACCAGGTGCAGGAGTCAAATGAGCCTTTCAAAGTAGTGTCTACCCAGAGTTTTCCCCCGGGACAGGAACTGTACTTTCCTTTACAGGCTGATTATTTGAGAACAGGCAAAGGGTCCTAAGGTCATAGACTCGAGAGCTTGCTTGAGAAAAAGCTTATGTGTTCCTCTATCATTTTCCTCCTAATTCCGCAAGAGCTAGCCACATCTCACTTCTTTCACTTGATTGTCCTGGTCTTT